>NC_052515.1:10555079-10568375 GCF_014356525.2 Nilaparvata lugens
TCTTAAGTATGTCTTCAGTCATCCACGGTACTCGTCGTTTTCTATTAATCCTCCTTGTCACATAAGGTGCATGTTTGTCATACAAAGTCAAAGTCCAATTCTCGAAAGTCTTGACCATGTCATCAACTGAGGGTAATGCTTCAATTTGATGCCATGGAGTCTGAGCCACATCAGTCAGGAAGGCGGCTTCATCAAAGTTTTTGAAGTCTCTATAAGTGATAATTTTCTGTTCTGGCTTGGGTATCTTATGGGAAAGTACACAGTAGATCAAATCATGTCTAGAAATAGCTGGGACTGAGATTTGGCCTGCTTGAACAACCTCATTGGGATCACTAACAATGAGAAGGTCAATGAGTGTGTCTGATTCATTAGTATGATGAGTTGGATCGAGAGGTAAAATAGTCATGTTTAGGCATTGGAAAATTGTAGTCAGTTGAAAGTAGTCAAAGTTACGATTTGTCATGTTCAAGTCGGTGTTCATATCCCCCATAACTAGTATACGGTTATAACAAGGCATAAGAGAAAGCAAGGCACTTTCGAAATCTGTGAAATGACCTATTTTTGGTGGGCGATAACAGATACCAACGAGTAATTTATCAGTACTAGATAAGGATAATTCAAGTAGCATAAACTCTGGTCTGGAACAATACTCTTGTTTAGATGTGATTAAAACTTTTGTTTTGATACCATCTTTCACATAAATTGCTACACCCCCACAAGCTTATTTAATCTATCATTCCGGAAAAGATTATATCCAGGCAATGCAACAAAATTTGATGAAATACTAGGCTTCAAAAATGATTCGGAAATTCCGATTATATTGAAGTCCTGAAAACGGAAGATTGCTCTGAGTTCATCAATGTGGCAACTGAGGGATTGTACGTTAAGGTGAGCAGCCTTGAAAAGTTTTTTGAAAGAGTGGAGCTTATTGCTAGAAACATACCTGCGTCATTATTACTATTATTGAAATAATCATACCTACTTGAGGGCGAGCGAGCTGACGTGTCAGTGAGAGGCATCATGGAAGCAGCAGACCAATCGTGAACCGACCTCAGAACGACACATGACGGGGAAAATGGGGATGAAACTGATAAAACTTAACCTAAATGAAAAAGTCTCTGATTCGAGTGCATTCAGTATGCCTTGACAGTTCGGCTCCCTTCACTATTTAAAGCACTAGTTCAAAAAAAATTCACTAAACACAATAAGATGTAGATGTGTGGAGTTCGGTGATGAATAATCCTAATGGTGAATAAGATGAAGCTGAGGAAGAGGCTGGTAGTGGGAGATCTGGTACAAGTGGAAAAAGAGAAATAGGGAAATGGAAGTAGAGAGAACGAGGAAAAAATATACAGATCACATGAGAGGGAGAGAAAGAGAAAGTGCAAAGTGTATATGAATGTAGGGAAATGAATATCCCATCTGTTGATGGATGGAATTCTCGGATGAACAGATATAGGAAAATAATGGATCAGTTGTACAAACAGTGTATTATACAGTGTATTAGTAAATAAGTTTGAAAAACCACAAATTACATAGAGAGGGCTTTCAAGGAGAATTATTGAGAAACCTGTAATTGTTGCATTATAAAGAAATGTGAATGACAAGTCCAGACAAATATAAATGAGGAAGAATGTAATATGCGAGTGAATAGTGTCAAAATAGAGAGAGAAAATAGAAAGAGAAAAAAAGGTGAACGGTTAATATCTTGAAGTATGCGAGTAAATAGTGAGAAGATGAAGAGAAAATAGAGAGAGAAGAAAGGGTGGACGGTGTAATATCTTGGAGTATGCGAATATGTTTCATGAGGAAACATAAAAGAGAAAGAAGAGTGAACGGTGTAATATCTTGATGAAAGGTAGACAAAGAGGACACAAAAGTATGGATGCTGGTAAATGAACAAAAATGGGTAATTACAGAAATTATAGACAGATGTGAATGCAAAATATTAGAAAGTGAATTCATGAAGGAAGACAGGCAAATCAAAAGATTATCAAGAATAGCGAGCGAAAGAGAAAGAGAGAAGAATGAAGTGAGTGTTATCATAGAGTGAAGATACCTTTTAATACCTAGATTATTTGTCTCTGGTGTTATTTACATGCAGAGAGAAATAGAGAGAGAGAGAAGAATATAGAGTGGAAGAATAAGTGGAAGAGAGATACCGTTTAATACCTAAAATATCGGGGGACCAAGCTACGCTCTGGAATACAAAAGCATAAAAAAATTATTAGGCTACGAAAGAAGAAATTATAATATATTTATAGTTCATACAGAAAGGTTCTATCCAATCACAGTGGATTGAGATCAATTCCCAGAGGAATACAAGAATTTCTCTCACAAAGGCCTGGTTGCAGAAATCCGATTAAATTTCAATCCTCATTAATTTCACGTGAACCAAATCAGAGAAGAACATTTCAAAAAGATGGCTTCTCTGATTGGTTGTACTGGAATTAATAAGGATTCAAATCTAACCGGCTCTTGTGAAACCGGCATTAAGTACTTGATTGAATGATTACACAAGTTCAACAGCTGAGTCATAATTTTATCTTAGTCCCACACACATGCACTCTCTCACTCACTTCCACCATCAACAGACAACGAAACTTATTTTTTCAAGGATGTATTTATCCTTTCAATGTCTTTCAGCGAGTTATCCCAGGGTTGAGACCTAGTGCTATCGAATTCTCATATCATAAAGCTACATTGTTCCAAATTTCGTGAGAATCGTTTTCGAGATCCCGTCACAAACATATATATAAACTTCTAAACACAAATTGCTCGTTTAATGGTGTAGGACTATTTGTCTGTGGTGTAATTTAAAGACAGATGGAAGAGAGATAAGATAAATAGAAAGAGAGGGAGAGTGGGAGAAAAGAGAGAGAAAGAGAAAGAAAGAGGAAGATAGAGTGGATGAGAGTATTCGTGTGAGTATAATATACAGAATACATTTATACAGAAGAAAAAGATACAAGAATATAGCCATCAAATAGATAAACGTCTGTTAAACGTATATATGGATAGGAAAAAATGGATATCGCATACAAAAAGAGGAGAATGACACAACAGTCCAAGAACAAAACATACAGCAAATCGAGTTTTGTTACTTTTGCAATGTTTCGCTAATGAGAATTTATTCCGCTCTAAAATCCCGGAGCAGGCTAACCGAGAGAATGGGATAAGAGTGAGAGAATGAGATGAAAAAGAATGGGATGAAAGAAGTAATGGGATAAGAGAAAGTCTGCAAAGATCTGTGGGGATTAATTTCAAACCGGTAGCAAATCTGCGCCATTTTTTCAGTTCCTTTTTTCAGTCGGGACGTTTCCTAACTGTGTTAAAATTCATAACGCTTGTCTCGCGGCCTTTTTTGCTGTATGAGAGAAAGAGAGAGGTAGAGTGTGAGAGTATTACAGAGAGAAAGAGAGTGTGAGAGAGAGAGAGAGAGTGTGAGAGAAAGAGTGAGGAAGAGTGAACAAACATTGCCGTTCTCAATTAAAATTGGAGATATTCTCGCATCTAGGAGTTTCAATCAACAATCTTGTATGTGAATGTTACTGGTGTAAAAAATTCACACTTATGATTGGTTTTTTCAGTGAAATTTACGTTATTGAGTCAGCACAGGATTAATATTGGTTCGCTATTCTCGTCCATCATTAGAAAACATATATAGCTGTATCCTATTCCAACAACACACCGATGCCAAATCGTTTGTAGGTTATGTGAAGATATGTGATGAACTATAAGAGTTTTCAATCTCAAACACAAAAATGTATTATTAGATCATGAAAACATTATTTCCTAGATAAATGTTATATGTTTGAGATATAATTACTCAATAATGATCGACAAGTATCATTCATTTATTCATTTATTATTTTCAAAAGAGAGAAATTATTTATTAATCATTTATTATTTTTAACTGATCGGGAGAGAAAAACAAAGGATACTCCTTGTATCATTTCTCTCCCAAATTTAGATTACATTTTGAAAGTTCGTAATAGGGTTATTATTTCACTCTTCTGAAATTTAGTCAATTTTCACTCAAAAACAACAAAACTAAGAATTTTAAATTTTGACGGTTGCAAAACTAGATAAAACAAAAAATATTAAAAATATCAGTGATTATTATTTACAAGAATCAACAATTTTGATATTGTATCAGATATACCAGAGTAACTGGGATCACAGCTATATAAAATAGAAGGCTTTGAAGGAAGAATCTTGCCAACTACGCCATCCTATATCGTTACCGGAATACATCTATCTAATATAGAAGGCTATTTCATTACAGGGAGAATCTTGGCAACTATGCCCTCCTATCATTTCCACTGACTGTATAAAATGAATCTCACTAAACAAGGAAGAGGGATAAAGAAATAAGGGAAAAGAAAAAAAGTTGTAAAATTTAACAGTCCAGTCGAATATTTCTTTCCAATATTGACTCGTTCAATTCATAAAAATCTCTAAAATTTCACATCATTCATAATCATCCCAGTGAAAGGCCTCACAGGGCTTTACCTATTTTTCACATTATTCATTACGTATAGCCTATATCAAATTTTAAATAGGGTGGCCCATAAGTCAGTTCTGTTGTCAACTTTGAAGCCTATTAATTGTTTATTGAATAATAATGAACACACTATCACGAACAACCATTAAACATATAACCTCAAATCAAATGTAGTAGATAAACCTGAACAGCTGCGGTTTCGTTTGTACAAAAAAAGACCTCAAAAAATGCTAGCGTCAACTGACTTATGGTCCACTCTGTATATCAAAAAGTATAAAGTTATCACAATTTTTCTACCAATCTTTTGATAACACTCTCATTGTTAAAATTCTATCCACGTGCAGAACACGATAATATTTACAATGGACTTTTACCAGGCAAAACGTTTGACGACAGTATCTTTCAAATTTGAGAGGTGAATGAAATTTTCATTAAAGAGGTATCGGGCGAGTACAAAGAGTGAGTGAGAGTAAGAGGAAGAGGAATTGAGTGAGGGAAAGAGAGGGAAATAGAGGAAGCTAGATAATGAATGGTGAAGAGAAAAAGAAAAGATAGAGAAGAGAGCGAGTTAGGAGAAACCGAGTGAGGAGAGAGAGAGAGAGAGAGAGAGAGAGAGGGCGTGAGGAGAGAGGAAGAGAGAGAGAATGAATGAAAGTGATTTTGCCTCACTCAAAGCACCAGGGACGTCGTTGTCATACTTATTTCCTTTGAACAGTGGCAAGTCACAGGGACATCTAATTATGTTATGGTCATAAGTGACAAAGTGATGAGAGGAGAGAGAAAGAGTTAGAGTGAGAGTGTGTGTGTGTGAGAGAGAGATAGTGTGAATGAAAAGATGTGTGACGAGAATGAGTGAGAGGGAGTGAATATCAGAGCTGGAGCAACGCCTTTGTATTTCTGAGCCTTTTCAGCAAGGCCAAATTACATTGTTCAAGCGTACGTATGCTTGAAATAAGGGCTTCTCTTTCGCTTTTTAATAGTTTCTGAAGGGTTATGCACTCTCTAGGGAGACATGGATATTACGCAAAATGTGATACTTGTATTAATTATAGGCTAGTAAGGATGTGGTAGACTATAATCCAAAGTATAATCATATTATATTAAACGTTCGTAGAGGAGAATAGGATCAGTATCATTATCTTAATTTATCAGTATCAGTTTAATGGAAATGAGTATCTGCATCACTGAAAGTATTTTTGTCATAATAATTCAATTTCAACTTTTTACATGGATGGAATCGAGCCGGTAAATAGCTGATTGTAGAACAAATAAACTTATGATTCTCATTACAGCATACTATCATAGAGAAACAATAGCGTAAGTAGATATCCCATAGATATCTCATAGTATAGGGCGTTTATGTCGCAGATTTTACTATTATCTGAAACCGATTACTGTTGATTATTGACGAATTTTACTGTTTTGTTGGGGTGAGAGTGTATGAACGGCACAATATGAGGGACTACTAGTGTCACACAGCTTCACGGGAAAGAATTACATGAACTATCGGCTTGAGATAACAGTAAAAGTTGCGACATTAACGCCCTATACCATGGGATATCTACTTATGCTATTGTTTCTCTATGATATTATTATCTAAATTCATTAATATCAGTGTAATGAAAATGGAATATCTGCATCTTTAACAGTATTTTTGTCTTAGTCATTCAATTTCAACTGTTTTACATGGATGGAATCAAACCGGTCAATAGCTGATTGTAGAACAAATAAACTTATGATTCTCATTACAGCATAATATACTGTAATAAAGTCATATCATTTATTACAGTCGAGTATGTTTCCTAGTTCCGAAATAGGAACAGCAAAACCACTACAAAAAAGCGTTTTAGCGCTACAATCAAGATATTCCTGATTCGGAATTTGTGAACTAGGTTATGTTTATAGAATGCATGAAGTAAATTCAGCACAAACATGTAATGTTTTCTATTTCTTAATTATTGTACATTAAATTATCATGACAAAACTATGTGTACGTTATTGGACGTGAATGTCTCTCGGCTAACGCCTCGACTAGGTACATCATTCTTGCCTTGCAAACGGACCCTTCTCGTCCATGTGACATAAAATACTATTATCAGTATGATTCCAAAAATGTGTTTCGGATGGACACGTTAAGCCGTCGGTCTCAACTGCCTAAAAAGCAGTCGTTAGGTCATGTCAGAGGCCCTGAAATTGATCAGTTGCGACCTCAAAACTCTGACACCAGACTTGAGCCAACCAGGTCACTCGATATTATTATTATTATTATTCCAAAAATAATCCAGGAATTTCCAGTTTTCACGATGTGAAGTCTGGGTTTGATCTGAAGTCAAGTTTTGGTTTGATTGTAGAAAATGAATATTGATTAATTTGAAAGTGGAATATAACAATAATTGTGAATGATCACATATCAGAATTCTCATAAAAATGAAGATGAAAAGCATCTTCAAACTTTTATTAATAGTGCAAAATGTGTGCGTTTGTGGAATAGATCAATAGAATGTCATATAACTGTATTGAGAATAGTAACCTCAATGACCTCTTATTTTCAGTGATATTTCATAACATTGATCTCAATTGACCTATTTCTCAATTTGATCTCAATCTCTGTGAACTAAGTTATGTTGAGGAAGCATTCATATTCAGGAATAGTTTTACATAATATCACCTACAACCTAGGATCATAATATCACCTACAACATATTATTATTAATATCACCTAAATTTTATAGAATAATGGCTGCTCCAGTCCTCCTCTACGGAAGTGAGTCGTGGGTTACAACTAAACCCCTAGAGAGTAGAGTGCAGGCGGCGGAGTTGCGATTCCGGAGAACCAAGGGCTGCGATAGAAGGGACCACATCAGAAACGATGATAGCAGAGCTAGAAATTACAGCTTGTTGGAAAAAGTCATACAATACCGGAAGCAGTGGAAATACCATGTGGAAAGAATGCCGGCAGAAAGGCTTCCACTACAGATATTGAATTATAAACCGGCAGGGAAAAGATCTATTGGTAGGCCACGGAAGAGATGGCAATAAATACACTACTTGTATATATAATAGCGTAATTTTGTAATTGAAATATAGATATTAATAAGGTGTTTGTAAGTCGGAACAGGCATTAACCTAATCCTTGTACGTTAGATGATGATGATGATGATCACCTACAACAAAAAGATTGTAAAGAAAAACCATAAAAATTCACAATTATTATTAAACGAAAATCCCATTTGAATGCTGTAAATTGCCTGAAGACTTCTGCTACTGCAAATATTGACAACAGGGTGAACAGCTAGATGGAAATTCGATGAGCGTTACTACAAAAATTATTTGTCAGCCCTGTTGTCAATATTTGCAGTAACAGAAGTCTTCGGGGTGATTTACAAAATTTAATTGGGATTTTCGTTTTATAACTATTATTCATTAATAAGCATTTGAACAAATGCAACTTTCAATTGATTTCCATCCATAAAAATTCCAAAAATGGAAAAAATACTAGAAATGACGAAATACTGAAAATTTCAATCCAACCTCAACTTCGAATACCTACTTTTGAGCAATTAAATAAAACGAAGAGATAATTTGATCTGAAATTATATCATTGAATGACTACAAGATTTATGAATACAAAAGAAACAATAATTATTGTTTAACCTATACTATAATTCAAAACCACGAGGATTCAGTCCTTAAAAACGACTCCAACATCCTTTAAAAACCTTGTTCCCAATCCCCTTCAGGTTCATTTCACAAATCCCTTCCAATTTTGATTGATGATGCCTCTCTCCCACTCTTTTCCCCATCCACGTTGTTAGTGCAGCTATTATAGGAAAAGTCCCCTTTCAAACGCTTTTCTCAGCGAGTTTCCCTCATCAAAAAGGATTTTCCAAAGTCTAGCGTTCTCCCTAATTGACTGCAATCGGCTTATTATTACAGAGTGAAGGCGCTTGACGTCTGGAAAAACTCGCTTCATTTTTCCCGGGAAAATTAAATGCCAAATGATTGCACAAGAAAATGAGCTTTCAGTTTTTTTGAGTTTTCCGAACTTCACAGACGTCGAAATCGGATTATTCGGTGACTTTCCGGCTTTTCCAGTGTCGTTCATTAATGAGAATGGAAACTGACTCGATCTATCAAGAATGGATTGGTGCTGGGAGCGTTTATACTCTTCAAAATTTGTTCCAAAAATAGATTGAAGCTAGACGCTTCTGTGATGCTCAATAGTTATTTGTGCAACTAGTGCGCAAAGTGACAGTTTGCTGCACCGAAAGAAACGTTTACGCCCGAGCCGTAGGCGAGGGCGGAATGGTTTCTTGAGTGCAGCAGAGGAACTTTGCGCACGTATTTCACATTAAGTTTTTCCTACAGTTACCATTGAATATGAAATGTGGGTAATTATGGGTAAAATTGCCTGAAATCCATCAAATAGCTTAGTAGTGTTTGAATGGCGAGGCGGCTGTGTGGTGTGTGCTGTGTGGCACTGTGCTGTTGCTGTCCTCGTTATAATATATAATAGTAATAATTAGCGCGTTGTGCTTGGTTGCACCTCTGCTCACTATAGCAGCCACAGCAGTCACTGTTACCAACTTCATTTGGATTTTGCTGCACTGTTGCTCCATATAACCTACTAATTATTTTGCGTTGCCATGTTGCAAATCTGGAGTGCAGAAAAATTTTTCCCGCACTAGAGCGGAAAAGTGATTCTTTGCGTTCTGTAATCACTGCAGCAATGGCCACTTTTCAACGTAACTGTAGGAAAAATATGTTTTTCGTTCGTAAAACCAATAAATCAAAATACCAACCGTTTAATAGTACGATGGTCTTTGGAACGCTCTTTAACTGAATTGAGATCTTTCATTTCATCACGTACACACCGGAGGTTGAATAAATAAAAAAGGAATCTGAATACCCTTTTTGAAATTGTTCACTCACAACAATTACTTTTCTGTAATTGTGTAATTCTGAATGATTGATTAAATAAACATGAGTCGGCAATATGATGCCATTATCAAGTTAAAGATAATATTTGATAATGGCATCAAATAGCCGAAACATGTTTGAGTGAGCAATTTTAAAAAGGGTAGAATACACGAATTTCTATTTTTTTTTTTTATTTAAGAGAAGCCCTAACGAAAGAAGACACCGCCCTTTGCTTGTTAATTTAATACAAACAAACAGAAAAAATAGAAAAAAACAACAATTGACAAACTCAAGGAAGCAGAAGACGAAAATGGAAATGAAAGAAGAAGACAAAACCGGAAGAAAGAAAATTCACAGATTAGTAGGAATAGAAGAGAAGAGTAACAGAAACCTTGTAGATAGTTTGAATTGCGTGATTCCCTTCTCCGAAGCAAACATTGTTAGCGACTGCGATATCTCTGGTTGCCAACCGAATTAGTTGAACAAAGTGGACAGTAGACAAGGATAGAAGATAAAGAAGACAACACATTGAAAAGGACAGAATAAAAAGAGGACAAGACAAAAGACAAAGAGGGTAAGATCATCTTGACCAACTTGCCTTCCAACTTACTCAACTAACTGGATGCCAGTTACCAGAGCAGGACTTACAAACAAACAAGATTTGAAGATGTCCACTGCTCATTCTGATTTTGATTATGTTGGTAGCACTGTATCTACAAGATAATATCATAGAGAAACGATAGCATAAGTAGATATCTCATGGTATAGGGCGTTTATGTCGCAACTTTTACTGTTATCCCAAGCCGATAGTCCACGTAGTTCTTTCCCGTGAAGCTGTGTGACGCTGGTAGTCTCTCAAATTGTGCCTTTCGTACACTATCTTCCCAACAAAACAGTAAAAATTGACAATAAACGACAGTAATCGGCTTCAGATAACAGTAAAAGTTGCGACATAAATTCCCTATACCATGGGATATCTACTTACGCTATTGTTTCTCTATGGTATTACCTGATAAACTACATGAAATATAATCAGTACAAGAAGTACCATGAACGCTATCTATCGGTGAGAAGAAACATCACTTAAGCAGGTAATATTGTTCAAGCTCGACTCCCATTGGTCCTCTACTCCAAGTGGAGTGATAAGTCTCGACCAATTACAGAGCGTCATTGTCGCTTCGTCATTTTCTTCCAAAAGGAAGCCAGTTTCTCGTCGTTATCGTAAATTCTCCAAAGCATGAACAGCTTAATCAATTCGTGGGAAGTTGAGTTTCGTAATTTATGTTTCTATTTTGAAACATAATATAATTATTGCTCTATATAATTACTTGATGAATCGAAAATTGAGTTTAAAATATTGCAGATGGAATCCATTCCGAAGTTTGAAATGTTGAGTTGAAGTGATTAAATTATGTTTTTCAATTTCTCACATCATTTGAAATTCGAATTCAAATAATGTTCAACTTTTCTTCACATTGCTCTGTACCTTCATTACATATCAAGAGGGAAGATATAAAGTGAACAGAACTAAGTGTCACAAGAAAATGAAGTACACAGACACAGCAAGAGAAAATGAGAATGGAAGAGAGAGGAAGTGTGAGAGAGATTGAAAAAGGGATGGAGGGGGAGGAAGAGAAAAAGGAAGGGAAAGAGGAAGAGGATTATAAGAGGAAGAGGGAAAGAAAGACGAAGAGGAAGAGGAAGATAAATAGAAAGAGGATGAGAAAGAGAGGCGAAATAGAAGGGGGAAGAGAAAAAGGAAGGGAAAGAGAAAGAGGATTATAAGAGTAAGAGAAAGAGTAAGAAGGAAAGGAAGAGGAAGAGAAAGAGAAAGAGGAAGAGAAAGAGAAAGAGGAACAGAAATAGAAAGAGGATGAGGCAGAGGGAGGGGAAGAAAAGAGAAAGAGAGGCGAAATAGAAGGGGGAAGAGAAAAAGGAAGAGGAGGAGGAGAGAAAGGGGTGAGGAACAGAAAGAGTATGAGAAAGGGGAAGAGAAAGAGAAAGAGGAAGAGGAATGGGAAGAGAAAGAGTATGAGAAAGGGGAAGAGAAAGAAAAAGAGGAAGAGGAAGGGGAAGAGAAAGAGAATGAAAAAGAGGGTGAGAAAGAGGAAAAGAAAGGAGGAAGAGGAAAATAAATATCAAGAGCGAGAGGAAGAGAAAGGGGAAGGGAAAGGAGAAGAGAAAGAGGTAGAGGAGGAGTAAGAGAAAGGGGAAGAGAAACAGAAAGAGGAAGATAAAGAGAAAGAGAGAGAGGGAGGGATTGGTAGCGAACTTTGGTTTAATTGACTCGAAAGCAGTGAACATCTTGCAAGTCAGTCTGAAACTAATTTGCCAAGTTTATCCTCATAGACGGGATCTACTCTTCTCAACATATACATATATATATATATATATATATATATATATAACAAGGGTTCATGGCCTGCTAGTCTGGAATATTTATAGAACCCTCTCCTTGCTCAAACTATGATTGCTGATTCAAAGACGGAAGCTGAGTGATGACGTCACAGTAGGTAGCTTTTGGTGAGATTCGCTTTGGAGTCAGCATCCCTTATGAATAAAATCAATGCTACCCTTTCGAACGATGCTGACAGTTTAACTATGTGATGACATCAACAATGTCTAACTAATCAAAATGCTCAATGATAGTTTAATCGTCGTTCAAACTGATCCAGGACTAAGGCACGATTTAACAAAAAACGAGAACTAGGTTTGAACGACAAAAGGGTCTAGAAGCTATTTACTTTCCTTGCCCTATTACCATAGGTAAGGAAAGTATTGCTTTCCGAAAAAAATTAAGGTACCTAAATTAAGGTCCCCTGAGTCCAAAAAAGTGGTTTTTGGGTATTGGTCTGTGTGTGTGTGTGGTGTGTGTGTGTGTGTGTTTGTGTGTGTGTACACGATATCTCATCCCCCAATTAATGGAATGACTTGCAATTTGGAACTTAAGGTCCTTACAATATAAGGATCCGACACGAACAATTTCGATCAAATGCGATTCAAGATGGCGGCTAAGATGGCGAAAATGTTGTCAAAAACAGGGGTTTTCGCGATTTTCTCGAAAACGGCTCCAACGATTTTGATTAAAGTAATACCTAGAATAGTCATCGATAAGCTCTATCAACTGCCACAAGTCCCATATCTGTAAAAATTTCAGGAGCTCCGCCCCATCTATGCAAAGTTTGATTTTAGATTATTTATTATCAGGCTTCAGATACAATTTAAACAGAAAATTCCGAGTGGAAAAGATTCAGCATGAGAATCTCCACAATTAATGTTCAGTATCATTTCCACTTAAAATTAAAAATAAGCTCGAAATTCGAGAAAATGTGATTATCCAATTATTGCAAACTGTTGATTCTATTAAATGTATCACTATGAAGAGATAGCAGACTTCGTGTGTTTCCAGCGTTATTGCCCTGTCACCAGCTGGCTCAAATCTTTGAATAGTAGACTTGAATGCGCGGGAACACTAGCGTCAGGTGATCAATTTTCATAACGGCAAGGAAAGTTGTGTGAGTGCGCCACACCAGATTTTTTTTGAATTGATTATGTATTGAAGAAAGGTTGATTAGAAATATGACATTCAAGGATTCAAGCTAGCTCGAAAGACATTCCAAAACCAAATTCGACCAAAATAAACAGCAAAAAGTGAAGAAAACACACAAGAAATATCAATAGTGAAGGAATGCAGGGAAGTATACAAATCAGAAATGCCTGCTCCAGCTCAAAAACATAATATATATTTCTCCGCCTTCTTCAATTCCATTCAGAAATAAATTTGTACACCTTAGGAATTCCATTTCGTTTTCATAACGTTCCCATTTCCTTCTTACATACGTTTTGTACAATTCATATCTCCCCCAACC
>NC_052515.1:10568475-10665882 GCF_014356525.2 Nilaparvata lugens
GCTCAAACAGATTTTTGCACATTCAACCTGATTCATGGTTGATTATAGGATCTTAACATATAAATTTTTCTACATGTTCACTACGTTCAAACATGATTTCATATATAAATTAAAATTAAGCTTTCTCTACATTTTACTCCGCTCTGTACACCCTTTGCTATACTTATTTACAGGTTCTTCATTCTCGTTACATACTAAATATGAGTAAAGTTTGGATCTAAGTCCAGAAATCTATGGACAGGCTTTGACCCGTTCTCATCCTTGAACTTTCCCACAACTTTATTTCTCTCCATGGAAAAGCAAGGGTGGGAAGTGGATGTTAGAAGTATCGAAAAGGGACAAATTTTCTCTAATCACTGATACAATCTTCGACTTTAAGGTTTAGAAGAAAACTGTCGGTGTCAGTCATGCACAGTCTATACGTCCCACGTATAATTTTTTGTAATTTACAATAGAAAAAATCGTACATATGGAATTTACTCAACTCCAGTACGGAAAGCCGGATAGACAGCTTGTTCATTTTAAGTTCCAACTTACGAGAGAAAACCGCGATCACGTTCGGACTAATTATTTGCCAGCGTTTACATAGCGGGTTTGAAATGTACTTATCTAACCGTTTTTCATCCGTGATAATTTTAACATTCATTTGCTTACGACTACTCTGAATTGTCTTACCAAAATCAGATTGCAACAGGCCTTAAAGAAGGATATTTCAAATTTATTTTTCGCGTTCTGTCTATTCCGGATATTGAAGTCGATGTAGCTTTTCAGCCAGGGAGATTGGGAAAAGCTAATGACGCGATGCACTTTCAATAATTTCAAACCGAGCTGAAGGTAGAGCTTTAAATTGACATAGTGAACAATGTACTTTTCACGTCGAAAAGTGTGTTCATGAGCTTTTTGGTTCCAGTTTGACCGTTCTCATTTGTTTGGTAGTTCGACAGCAATTCGCGCGGGGGCTTTTGGTGGAGAGGAGCAAGGGGGAAGCTCGCATGCTTATCATGTAACTCTTGGGGTACTTGAGATCACATTCTATTATATACCCGGTTTCTGAATGCTGTCCCAATTCGCGAAATCAAGGCTGGAAATTTCTTCCTCTGGAGGAATTTGAAATTTCCAACAGGCAAGCTTCGGCTCATAGCTTCCGAGTATAAACTGTTTGCATCGATATAAAGCAGATAATTAGATGGTTTTGAAGGACCGTATGTTTCGGGTAGATGTTTGTTATTTGCTTCGCAATAACGTTTACCGATAAATGAGACCCCGCCTCTCATTCCCGCCTCAAACATAAGATGCATGTCCGGATCTGAAGTAATGCAGTTTGACTTTAGTGTGTTTCAGCATGCAATTCCAGGTGAAGTGCGCGAGGGAAACAAAATGGGTCACATCGAGGCCGTATGAGCTAAAAAGCGTAGACCTCATGGATTCAAAAACTACCGCATTACGTCCAAACATAAATAAAAATCGTGATATTCACCCAGATTTTTCAGCTTGAATGTTGAGAACACTCTTTGCGCATGCTCATATTCTTCGCGAGACAGAGGTGTATCAGTTAAGTCGTTATGAAAACATTCGATGGGAGGAAGCGATGTTTCGGCGAATTTTTCGGGACAGGTCATGTACGAGTAGGGATATACTCCTTTTTACAACAAGAGCTGTCTGTGTTCGCGAGGTGGATCATCAAACACCGAAAATAATTGTTCGAACTTCTTTTCCATGTCTGTACTCTCTACCAAATTACGCACCAATACTTCCAAGGATTCAGACATAAACTTGTAGGAATCTAAAAATTTAATTTTGCCTACTGAAAGTGTCAAAAATCTCTCTGACGTATTTGCGATGCAGGAAATTTCTTTTTTACATTTACCGAGCGATTTCAGAATAAAATGCGAATCAAAACCGGAGAAATTATGAAAATAACACGATATGTACTCCGGAGTACGAGCTGTTAAATTACAAGAAACATGTGCCGCACACAAGTAATTACCGGTTTCATGTGCGTGGTGACGACATTTAATATCGCTGTCTAAAAACGGTTCAGCACAAAGCCCGCAGTTTACTGAATTTTGAAATTCACGCTCTTGACTCTCGGATAAAGCTTGCATCGGAATTTCTCGTTTCATATCCTCATACAAAATGTCGCCGAGATCTGTAATTTCCTGAAGAAATTTCTCCATGATTTTTTCGTCTAAACTACTCGATCTATGGAGTACAGGTCCGTGAGCGATTTCCCCGTTAACATCGATAACAACGAAACAATACCCGCAGGGAATATGTCGCGCCGTTTTCTTTGTGTAACTACGAGTAATTTCATCAGAATCGGAATCATCATCATTATCGATATTCACAACGTATGTTTCTAAATCCGCGTAAATGGTGTACTTTTTCTTCAACGTCGCGCCTAGTTTCTTGAATTTAATTGTCTCTCCGCGTTTAGGATATGAAACGCGCTGAGATTCAAACTTGGAACAAAGTTCCACATGTTTCAACAAATTTGCTTTACCATCACAATTTTTAGATTTCTTCGATGTGAACCGGTGAAAACAAAAATTGCAAATGTGTACTTGACCGTGGCATTTTGAAAGGTGGGAGAGAAGACGAGATAGCCCGTTTTTCCCGTTCGCGGTATTTACTAAACAGAAATGAGTTTTTCCTGCATCGCCTTTTAGCATTAAAAGATTAATTTGGTGTTTACGAGTGCGGAAAATGCTTGTACGGAAGGGGAAAAACTTTTTGTTGTCATACGCGATGACGTGAATTGCAATGTCCGGATTGAGTATTTCAAATTTCTTAATATCGCGTGTCGTCACCGGAAATTTACACCTCGCGTATTAAGTGTGTGAGCAAACTTGCTCAAATACTTTACACTTAAGTTCGAGTTCCTTGGCTTCTGATGGAAATACGCAAGCACTGACCATAAAAAGCATTTTTTGTCAGAGAGATTTTTCACATTTATAATACAATGTTTGTTTTTCAAAAACTGGGGTGTTTGAATGAAACTGGATGTGTATATAGGATTAAATTTAATCACGTTCACATCCAGTGATTCAATTTTCTTTAGCACCCATCCACTGCCGTGTCTTACGAAATTTTCAAAAGATGAGAGGATTTTTCTCACAGCTAACATGAAATGCTCATTAAAATCTTCATAGTTCTCAAGCACGTTTAGCGCTATGTTGGAGTAACTATGTAGATTTATTAGAGATGAGACAGAGTCACCAACCTGCTTGTCATCCAGCACCACTAATTTATACAGCAAAACGTTAAGGACAATGAACCACTTTACATTCCCATCATAGCGTGCCACATGTTCCCTAATTATATCGAAAACTCGACGTTTCGAGCTCTCGAGCACGCTGGTGATGTCGATATCCTCCTCATCGAGGCTGATGCGATGGCGGGCTGCGCTTGAATTGATGCCACGTAGTCTGCGTTCCCTCGGCATGATTCTGAAAAACAAAACAATCAGGATGAGATAGAGTACAACAACATGTTTAGTTGTGAATTGTCATTGGTAGAAGAAGGGTGTGTGAAAATGATATCTCAAGATCACATAATGTTGTATGAAAGATTAAGATTATTATCTTTTGATAAAAGATGGTTGAAATCTCTCCGCATTTGTCCGCGGAAAACATGGCGAAAGAGGGATTTATATTCTCATCTCCACCAGACATTGTGCGATGTGTATTTTGTTCAATTTATTTGGGAAAATGGGAAGAAAGTGACATACCAGCAATAGAACATGCAAGGTACAGTCCAAACTGTAGAAGGAAAGATAATATAACAATTGAAGAGGAGAATTACGATAATAATATTCTACGAGAATATGAAGAAAGATATTCAACTTTTAATTGTGTAGAAGATTCATCCGTTCAAGGAGAGTATTTTGAAAAGCATCATCATTGTGACTTTTGTAAATCATTATGCAATAAAGCAGAGTATTTTGCGAGAAATGGTTATTTCTTACATAAAAATCCATTCTATCTGCAATGTGTCTATTGTAAATATATTATGGAAAATCCATTTGAAAAAGTAATACATTTACCGTTTTGTTTATACGATGAGTGTGAGAAAGAAGAGCGGGGCTTGGATGTACCGGATATATCATATTCTAAAGATAAATCGCTTGCATGTAGTATATTGTAGAAGGTTTTTTCTCCTCGGAGGAGAAAAACTGTGCTCCGAGGAGAAAACCTGTCCTCGGAGGAGAAAAATAGTCATCGGAGGAGAAAACCTGTCCTCGGAGGAGAAAACCTGTGCTCGGAGGACTATTTTCCTCCTCAGAGGATAAAATCAAAGTAAAAATGTACTTACATGTAGTGGTTGATGCTGCATGAATCTCCTCGAGTGTAGATAGCGGGCTACAGGTGTAGATAGCAGGCTACAGGTGTAGATAGCGGGCTATGCTATGATTGATTCCTCTCAGGTGTAGATACCGTCCTATGATTGATTCCTCTCAGCTTTGTTGTCTCGACGAGAGCTCAACTGGTTATGAGGTTCGGAACTCGAGTTGAGAGGTGAGAAAATGCTGTGAAAAACAATGAAATATTTAATAACTGAATCGAGAATGCTATTCCTCTATCTTGAAATGTTGTGAAATATTTAATAATATTAGAAATCAATCGAGAATGCTATTCAAAAAAGTGAGCCTCTATCTTGAAATGTTGTGAAATATTTAATAACTGAATCGAGAATGCTATTCCTGTATGTTGAAATGCCGTGAAATATTTAATAACTCAATCGAGAATGCTATTCAAAAAAGTGAGCCTCTATCTTGAAATGTTGTGAAATATTAGAAATCAATCGAGAATGCTATTCCTCTATGTTGAAATGTCGTGAAATATTTAATAACTGAACTGAAATCAATCATTCGAGAATGCTATTCAAAAAAGTGAGCCTCTATCTTGAAATGTTGTGAAATATTTAATAACTGATCGAGAATGCTATTCCTGTATGTTGAAATGCCGTGAAATATTTAATAACTCAATCGAGAATGCTATTCAAAAAAGTGAGCCTCTATCTTGAAATGTTGTGAAATATTAGAAATCAATCGAGAATGCTATTCCTCTATGTTGAAATGTCGTGAAATATTTAATAACTGAACTGAAATCAATCATTCGAGAATGCTATTCAAAAAAGTGAGCCTCTATCTTGAAATGTTGTGAAATATTTAATAACTGAATCGAGAATGCTATTCAAAAAAGTGAGCCTCTATCTTGAAATGTTGTGAAATATTTAATAATATTAGAAATATGTTTAAGTGAGTTGACATGGGGATTTCAGCTTCTAGCAGGTGAAGTCTCATGCTAAGTTCTAGACGAGATTTTTTTTTTCGTCTTCTAACACATGGATGCTATTCGAAAAATGATCGTGTGTGGGATACTTACAATCTGATAACGATCTGAGAGCTCGTGTTGTTGGGGGAGAAATTCGAATTTTTTTCGCCTTGTAGCACGCTCTCGCTCGCACGTGCCTGGAACAGAGAGAGAAACGTATGCTATATAAACAGAAGTGATGAGAGGAAGAAGCAGGCGAAGAGGAAGTTGGTGTTTGGGCACGAGTCTGAGGTTAGCGGGGGAGAGGAGGAGGACGTGCTCACAAACAAAGGTCAGTTTCAACAAATATTATTAACTTGTATGTGTAAAGATTTTTTTATAAAACAATCGATCATTGGAAAAAAAAAAAATCTGTACACATACAAGTCTTTGATTATTATTATTTGATAGCAAAGAATTATTGTTTAAAGTAATCACTCATGCATAAATTATTTGATCACAGAAAATATTATTTGAACTGATTAGAGATACAATTGGATTACAAGATATTAGTGTTAAAAGTAATCGCTCATGCATAAATTATTTGATAGCAAGGAAATATTATTTGAACTGATTGGAGATACAATTGGATTACAAGATATTAGTGTTAAAAGTAATCGCTCATGCATAAATTATTTGATAGCAAGGAAATATTATTTGAACTGATTGGAGATACAATTGAATTACAAGATATTAGTGTTGGCAGATTCTGCAATTACTCACTTTGAGATTGTGTAGTGAATCTATTGATCAAGTTCTCTAGTATGATTTGACAAATCTGATCTGATGATAATCTGAAACAAATAAGACACTTATCAAATATTTTTCAACAGAAACGTGCTGCAGTGGAGAACAAGTCATCACTTGTCACCCTGATGAAGGAAGTGCAGAGGGCAGAGGAGGATGAGAGGAGGGAGATGGACTCTGTTCAACTCATCAATCAGCCTGCACTTAAACCCTGGGTGGCACTGAGAGAGTTGAAAGAGGATGTACCCTACCCCATTATCAGCGCAAGGGAGCATACCAATAAACACAGTCGACGTGTAATTTTAAAAATAAGGAATGCAGGAAGCAAATCTACCTCAAAGATTTGCTTCCTGCATTAGCAGAGAAAAAATAGAACATTTTAACATCAACTGTAAAAATTATGTGTTGCTAGTAACACATAAGTCGGTAAATTGGTTGGATATAAAAATTGTTATTGCTTAAGAATTTTTATATCTGTATACATATGACCTATGTGTTACGAATTGTATGTATGTGTGAATAGATCAATAAATTGTAATATTGATTCTATAAAAATTGTTTTCAATTCTTACCTGTTGTTGTTGTTGTTGATAAGTTTGTAATGAATATCACACAGAAGAAGAAGAAATGCTTCAGCTGCTCTGTTGTGAATGATATTTAAATAAGGTGAGTGCCTCTTTTATAGTTTGTTGTGAGCATGCTCACTAGTCTTTTCCCCCACACACACACACACACGCACACACACACACACACACACACACACACACACACACATACACACACACACAGCTGTGCAGGCAAGCGCTCGCTCCCTCCTACATTAGCAGGTGTTCCTACAGATGTGGGTGGCCCACCATCATTTCTCCCCTTTTCAAATCACATTCACCTTTTCAGATTCGTATCTATATTCTTATCATTCAAGCAATGTTATAAGCACATAGCAATCTGATACATGCATAAATCTTGTAAAAGGTTGACATATTATGAGAGAGAGTGAACGATATGTTGTTTCAGTCTACTCCTCCATGATTGATTGTATAAACACTTGTGTGAGAGAGAAGTACAGACCTATAGTTTCAGTCTAGACATTTTTGAGTATATCAATAAATCTTTTAAAGGTTGTGTGAGAGAGAAGTACAGACCTATAGTTTCAAATTTCAGTCTAGACCACCGTGATTGACATTTTTGAGTATATCAATAAATCTTTTAAAGGTTGTGTGAGTGAACTTCAACACCTATAGTTTTCACCCTAGACATTTTTGGCTATATCGATAAATCTTTTAAAGGATGTGTGAAGTAACTTTAACGACTAAACACTTGTCACATAAATCGATTTAGACATTTTTTTTTTCATGTAACGGTTTTCGATGCAGGAGTTATTGGGGTTAGAAAGGGACCTCACAGGGAGCAGAGCAGATGTGACTAGATGAGGCACACGCGAGCGAATGCACGCGTCACTTTACTCTAAAGAGGTGAACTGTCAACACGATGTCTAACTATTTTGACTGCACAAGTTTCAATGAGTTCTCTATAGAAACAAATCCTGTAGTTAATTGGGGTTTTGAATTTTATGCCTATGATTGGTTTGTGGTAACAAAGGTAACATTTCCCGATAATGGTGAAATTCACCTTAAAATTATCGATATTGATAGTGAAGCCGACTTTAAACATACTATCAAGTTGCCGAAAGAATATTCAGCGGTTTTGAATGAGAATAACATCAGAAGTTTTAATTCTCGTTCATGGCAATTAAATGTGAGCGGAAATCGTATCTTCTTAAGGCAGTTTCATGGTAACTATAGACGTTGAGTTCCGTCCCGAGTGAAATAGGTCTGAGAATGTGTAAGTATTTTTGGATATGCTAGCACATTCCAATTATACTTACATATTGTCGGAGAAATCACTTTAAAAAAAACGACTGCCATGTTTGTACAGCAAAAGAGCTCAATTTTTTACACATTCATAATCAGTTTGATTGAACTCTTGACTGTCAGTTGGAAAGCAAACATAATACGATTATAAAACTTATACTAGATTCCTTACTCGCCTTTCGTAATGCTGCTGAGAAACGTTTCACTTTAATCTGTCAGTATAGGAACGTTCGATCAAAATGGAACTTGATTCTTGTCTCCTTTCCTTTCGGAAAGGGTGCGGGAAAGAGATGTCACGAGTAAAAGAAGAAGAAGAAATGCTGGTTGTGAGAAGCGAGGGGGTTAAGATTCCTTAGTATAACATTCTTCCTTTACTCGGCTTTTGTAATAAAGAAGGGTGCGGGAAAGAGATAAGGATCAATTGAGCCCGTCATCGTAGTATATCATTAGAGCGAAATGGATTCACTTCAATCTGTCAGTATAGCATTAGATGTAGAAATATGAATTCACTTTAATCTGACACCAAAGGAATTTCTCAAAGTGAGTCTGGCATCATAGTAGAGCAGAATGGATTCACTTCAATCTGTCAGTATAGCATTAGATGTAGAAATATGGATTCACTTTAATTTGACAGTAGAGAATTTTTCCCTCTCAAAGAGATTTTTTCCCCACATCTTTAGGTTTCACCTCAATCTGTCAGTATAGCATTAGATGTAGAAATATGGATTCACTTTAATTTGACAGTAGAGAGAGGGAATTTTTCCTCCTAAAAGGGAAATTTTTTTTTCCCCTCACCTGGAGAGAGAGAGAGAGATATCTCTCTCTATCCCCCTCACCTCCACTGGACAGGGGGAAGGGGAAATCTATTTTTAGAAAGAGAGAGAAAGATATATCTCCCTCTCTCTCTCTATCCCCCTCACCACCACTGGACAGGGGGAAGGGGAAATCTATTTTTAGAAAGAGAGAGAAAGATATATCTCCCTCTCTCTCTGTCACCCTCACCAGCACTGGACAGGGGGAAGGGGAAATCTATTTTTAGAACACCCCCCACCCTACAGGCGGGGGGAAGGGGAGGAGGGATGGACGAGGGGGGAGAGGGGGGAGGGGATTTCGAGCAAAAAAGTCAGTCTTAAATCTTGAACTCCCTCTACTCACATGTCAACTTTGTTACAATTTTCCTATAAAAATAAAAATTATTAGTTCAGAATCAGCTAAATGATACATGACTGAATGTTGCTTTAGACTGTATGATATGATGCAGGAGTAGCATAAGATGTCTTAAAGTAAATTGGAAGCTAGGATTCTTGGCATATGTCATCCTATAGTGAGGTCCACGTTATAATGGCAGTGAAGAAAGATAGGAGAAAAACGTTGCCAAGTCTCTCCATTTTGCCACTGACTGTACACAGCTGTTACTCAATTCATCCCATTAAATTTAATCTAATAATAATTATCATTTCCTCGATAAAATAATCAATTTATGTCAATTGATCAAGAAAAAATATTTTTTTCATAATTTGATTCAAAAATTTGCTTTCATGACTGAGATAAGATTTTCATACAAAACCTGAAATGGCGGCTAATTTAAAAAGATGTGATACAACAATCTGAATTTCAAAACAACAGAAATTGAGTTATTTGGTAGGTATTCTATTCCAATTTCCTTTAAAAATGAGCAATTTCACGATGGATTAATTCTGAAATAACTTTCCAATATTATTTATACCGGTACGAGTAGGTCCAACCTATACGGGTAGGCTAACTTAAGCATGGATGAAGTCTAGGATGGTTAGTTATCAACTTTTAAAATGTCATTTCAGGTATTTTAATTTGTGTTTCTTATAAGGTAATGTTTAAAAATTTATTTAATTGTTTCAAAAATACATTTTAAATCAATTATACGACTTGTGTACTCAAGTATTTTGATAGAATGAAGAAAAAAAATGGCGGCTGAGAATATGGTTTGTTCAATTTTGTACAGTCACTGTCAAAAGTAAATATAAAATATTCTGGCAAATAGACAACATTGCAAAGCGAGAGAGAGATAGTGCTATCAGTTTTGTTGTATGATAGAAAAGGACAACAACAGTATTGTCAATCGTACACTGCCATTATAATGTGGACCTCACTATAGTTGAAATTTTCCTATAGAAAGAATTATAGATTGTCAGTTCAGTATGAGCTACATGATGTAGTGGTGTAGATTATTGAAAGTTGCGGTAGACATGTTTGAAATACAGTGTTATTAGGAGTATGATATGATAGTTGAAGGTCTTACATAGATATAATTGAGATAAGTGAGAGTGGAACGCGAGAAGAGCGTGTAAAGGTGCGTACAGATATACGCGCCGCGAACATAAGCAATTCACTTTTAATCAGCTGACTATATCTGTATTTTTACAGAAACGGTAAGATACAGATATAAAAAGCTTGGCATCAGCTGATTAAAAGTGAATTGCTTATGTTCGCGGCGCGTATATCTGTACGCACCTTTACACGCTCTTCTCGCGTTCCACTCTTGCTCCGCGGTCGATTATCAATCGATCTGCTGGAGTAACGTTCGATTGCGGAGCAGAGCGAAAGTCTGTACGCACCTTTAGATATAAATTAATATAGAAGTACATTCCGACACATTATATGATGGCAAAAGTGTGCTGTTGACATTCGTAGTCTGGTTTTGGTAATACAGAGAATATCTGACTCGTATTTGGTATCCTGTGTAAATTGGAGAGATGTGATTGATGGGTTTGTTTGATTGGTTGATTGGCTGATTGATTGATTGTTTGATACGCGAGTGGTGATTTGGAGAGCTGATTGGGTCTGTGTAAATTGATGAGTTATTGATTGACGTAGCTGATATTATGTACTGTAACACAATAGGAAAGGATATTACAGTCAGGAAACGCAATATTAATAGCTATCTAGGATAATAACATACCCAAGCTTAGTTGCATGTCAAATATTATTAGTAGTTCTGTTAACAGTAGACCTCACGCAGTTATTAGTAACCACAGTCTCCTCTGAAACTGTTCATCAGAGTAAATATTCTGTCCTGTCCTGTCGTGTCGGCGAGATATCGGTGTATAAACGACTAATGGCTGTTTGGATTGTTGTATCGACAATGCTAATAAATTGATGTGAACAACAGCTTTGCTGCTATCATCAAAAATTACCGAGTTGAAAGCAGAGAAAAGTCGGGAGAAAATACTATGCTACTTCAAGTTATCAATTTCATGCCTCACTGCATGCAATTAATAGACAGCTGATTTTTTATTAAGTTACATTGAGATATTAAATGCATGCGTCATTGCATGCAATTAATAATCCACTCGACAGCTGATTTATGATGAATCATAAATATTTTATAGTCTGATTTTCACTCTAATATTGGCCTATGAAGGAGGCTCATTTTCCTTTTATATTATCCTTAAATGCAAAATTTTCAAAAACCTTGTATATACGTCGACGCGCAATTTAAAAAGGAACATACCTGTCAAATTTCATGAAAATCTATCACCGCGTTTCGCCGTAAATGCGCAACATATAAGCATAAATAAAGAAAAATGCAAAACCGACGACTTAAATGAATATTAGACCTCACTTCACTCGGTCAATTATATTACAGCTCTTGGGCTAGCGAAGCTTGGGTAGTGAGAAGAATTTTGAAATGGGGTTGTATGAGCCTGTAGGTGATTGTTTTGATCAATAATCTATTTTCGAACTTTAAACTGGTAGTTGTAAAAAGTGATGTAACATGGAAGATAATGTTCAAGTATAATTTCGGCAATAAACTCAGACACAAACGGAATGTTCTGTCCAAATACTTAGATGAATGAAATCAATTCCATTCCATTATCACCCAATACAAGGGTAATGACTTGGAGGCCTACACCTCTAAATATCATAAATGAGAGTTCGTTTATGATAATTGCTCATCATTCACTAGCCGTCCGGCTCGCTTTGCTCGCCATATCCGTCTAGCCAACTGAGAAAACGCCAAAAAACTCTAATTTTAGGCGTATCTTTGGCTTTATTTCGAATTCCTTCTAACACAACATTATTACACCCTAGCTGAGCTTTAGTAGTAAATTTGAAAATTTTCTGTTCATTTGTTCTCGATAAAGCTGAAAAAGCGCAAAAAACGCTGGAAAACCGCAGATTTTGGGCGTATCTTTGGCGTTATTTCAAATTCCTTCTAAGCCCACATTATTCTAGCTTAGCTTCTGTACCAAATTTGAACCATTTCTGTTCATTTGTTCTCGATAAATCTGAGAAAAAGCGAAAATAACGCTGGAAAAACGCTAATTTTGGCCGTATCTTTGACATTATTGCAAATTCCTTCTAACACAACATTATTACACCCTAGCTGAGCTGTTGTACTGAATTTGAACATTTTTGTTCATTTGTTCTCGATAAAGCTGAAAAAAACGCTGGAAAAACGCAGATTTTGGGCATATCTTTGGAAATTTTTCCAAATCCGTTCTTAGTGCGCCTCTAAAGTGCCAACTCATCCATCTCATTACCCACGCACAAGACTAGTGATCATAAGGGCATCAACCTCAGGGAAAATATCTTGATTATCTTGTCCAATATTGGATGTGGAAGAACCAGTCGAAATTATTCGATGAATGATTGATTTTTCCCATTTTTTATCTATTCTCAACTGCTCCAGTGTTATTTGAAAACTTTACGATGAAAATTACTACGATTTTACTTACTACGATTTTCATTTACGATGAACATGAACGATCATGTAGTTTGAAGGTGCATACAGATATACGCGCCGCGAACATGAGCAATTCACTTTTAATCAGCTGATTATATCTGCATTTTTACAGAAACGGTGAGATACAGATATAAAAAGCTTGGCATCAGCTGATTAAAAATGAATAGCTCATGTTCGCGGCGCGTAAATCTGTACGCACCTTATGTCTTCGTAATAAATAGTACACGTTCAAATAGAACATCTCATGATGGAGAACTTGAATAGAATAGATAACTGAAAAATCAAAGTCTATTGGAAGAAAACATCCCACTGTGATTAGAATCGAACATATTTCAATGAACTACTAACTTTATTAACAAATAATATGAACTTGATCATGATCTACTTCATGAACAATATTATCTTAATGAAGAACTTGTGGAAGAGGGATTCATGCATATGAAAATACAGTGTTTAATCGTAGCCAACTGATTACAAGGAGAGATAGAAGAGGTCCAAATTACAGTCACGTCTACCAGATGTGTACTCAGCCATCCGAAAACTCGAAATTTGAGGGAACGCCAACGCCGACGAATCCTAGAATTAATTCCAGCCTGAGTTTCCCAATTCTGGAATTAATTTCAGGCTGAGTTTTCAAATTCTGGAATTAATTTGAGGCTGAGTTCTCGAGAAAATGAGAGCGGTGATGGTTCTTGCTTGGAGTCAAAGATTTTTAGTTAATTCCACCTCAAGAGATGCAGCTTCACTCTCTAGTCTGCTACTCTATTTCTACTCTCAAGTTTTTCATTCTGCTAGAGAATACTAATAGTGCAGTATGGACTGGAACCAGGAGAAGAAAGTGATATGTTGTTGAAGTGCAAGGGAATGAGGAAATGGAGTCCATAATTTATATTTTATCCTTTGATTTTAGGTTGTAATTCAAAATTTACTCGTTGATTTCCTCTTGTTTCTAGATAGAAAATAATTGAGCGAAGTGAGGATAATATAAAAGGAAAAGGAGCCTCCTTCATACGCCAATATTAGAGTTAAAATCAGACTTTAGAATTATTCATCATAAATCAGCTCTGTAATTTATATTTTATTCTTTGATATTAGGTTTTAATTCAAAATTTACTCGTTGATCTCGTCTTGTTTCTAGATAGAAAAGGAAAAGGAGCCTCCTTCGGTGTAGCATTTCTATTAATTGTAAGCATGATTATTAATTAATTGCATGCAATGAGGAATGAAATTGATAGCCTAACTCAAAGCTGATCATAATAAGATGTCGAGTGGATTATCAATTGCATGCAATGAGGCATGAAATTGATAGCCTAACTCAAAGCTGATCATAATAAGATGTCGAGTGGATTATTAATTGTATGCAATGAGGTACTTTTGAGGCAATTGATAACTCGAAGTAGCATAGTATTTTAGTATTACAAGTCGATGGTTTTGAAATTGATACTTACTCAAAGCTGATCATAAATAAGATGTCGAGTGGATTATTAATTGCATGCAATGGGACATGAAATTGATAGCCTAACTCAAAGCTGATCATAATAAGATGTCGAGTGGATTATCAATTGCATGTAATGAGGCATGAAATTGATACTTACTCAAAGCTGATCATAAATAAGATGTCGAGTGGATTATTAATTGCATGCAATGGGACATGAAATTGATAGC
This sequence comes from Nilaparvata lugens, assembly GCF_014356525.2. Lineage (NCBI taxonomy): Eukaryota > Metazoa > Arthropoda > Insecta > Hemiptera > Delphacidae > Nilaparvata > Nilaparvata lugens. Next base: position 10,582,800 of record NC_052515.1, read on the forward strand.
CTAACTCAAAGCTGATCATAATAAGATGTCGAGTGGATTATCAATTGCATGCAATGAGGCATGAAATTGATAGCCTAACTCATAGCTGATCATAAATAAGATGTCGAGTGGATTATTAATTGCATGTAATGATGCATGAAATTGATAGCCTAACTCAAAGCTGATAATAAATAAGATGTCGAGTTGAATATTAATTGCATGCAATAAGGCATCCCATACAATCGATAACTCGAAGTAGCATAGTATTTTCTCAGCTTTCAACTCGGTAAGCTTTTGATGATAGTAGTTGTTTACAACAAACTATTAGCATTGTAGATACTGCAACCCAAAACAGCCATTAGTCGTTTACACACCGATATCTCGCCGACATGACAGAAGAGGACAGAATTTACTCTGATGGACAGTATTAGAGGAGACTGTGGTTTATAACTGCGCGACGTCTACTATTCACAGAACTACTAGTCTTTATGTGGAACACAACTTTGAGTTGTCAATAAAGCAATTAAAGAAGGATATTCTAATAAAAACTAATTTGTAGTTGTTACTGAATTTCTAGTGATTTTTCATGATGAAATTAAATTCATCATAATAAAGTCGAATTAGCTGTCATTTCTCGAATCTGTTGAATTATCCAGGATCATAAATATTTGATAATTATTTGCACAAGATGTTTAGAGATTCCTCTCCTACAATAGAAATGAATATAATCTACAGAGTGAATCATATGTATGGGAGCCCTTCAATAAATTGGAGACTGTTGTAGATATAAACATAGAGAAACGATAGCATAAGTAGATATATCCCATGGTATAGTGCGTTTATGTCGCAACTTTTACTGTTATCTCAAGCCGATAGTCCACGTAGTTCTTTCCCATGCAGCTGTGTGACGCTGGTAGTCTCTCAAATTGTGCCGTTCATACACTCTCACCTCAATAAAAAGGTAAAAATCGACAATAATCGACAGTAATCAGCTTGAGATAACAGTATAAAAGTTGCGACATGAACGCCCTATACCATGGGATATTTTCTTACGCTATTGTTTCTCTATGATATAATACTGTAACTTTCAAGATAAGTTATTGGTCAAATACTCTACCTTTTGACGTAAAAGTGAATTTCAACCTCTCATAAGGGGGTAACTTAGGGGTTGTAACACGAATATTTTGATTGTAAACACCCATTATTTGGTACATCATTTTAAAAGCCTTCTCAAAGCAAGAAAGATGACATCAATAAGTTCAATGTTACTTTTATCCAAAATGGCGGCTGATTGAATTTTATAAATTATTTCTTTAAAAACTAAAACGATCAGCTGCCATTTTGGATACGAGTATCATAGAACATTTTCATTGATGTCATCGTTCTTTTTTTAGAAAGGACTTCAAAATTATGAACCACACAATGGGTGTTTACATCTAAGATATTCTAGTTACAACCCCTAAGTCACACCCTTATGAGGGGTTGAAATTCATTTGTGAGTCAAAAGGTAGTGTATTTGACCAATAAATTATCCTTTAAGCTACAGTATTATATCTACAACAGTCTCCAGTTAATTGAAGGGTTCCCATACATATGATATAATTCATTTATTTCATTTATTTACAATGCAAATCAAATCAAATCAAATCAAATCAAATCAAATCAAACTGTTTATTCCTCAAAAACAAAAACACAATACATATACATGTTATAGCAGCAATAAAACTCAAGATATACACAGAATTATAACATGACTATGAGCCTAGTAGCCTATGTTGATATTATAATGTATTATAAAATAAAATTTCTAAAAATACATGATCATGATTAACAAAAACTGTGACTGTTAAATTAATAAACATTGATAACTATTATTGCTGTTAACACAAATAACTGTTGAATAGGAGGAAGGTCCCCGCATGGGCTGTGCCTGTGCGCGGGGACCGAGTTGCATTGGATTTTGATCAAGTACTGCACCGTCTAATAGTTTATTATTATTTTTAAGAAGAAAAATAAACATACACATATATGTTCACAGATGCATGTATAGACCTACACATACAAATGCATACCGTACATACATAGATAGATAGATAGAGAGAGAGAGAGAAAGAGAGAGAGAGAGAGAGAGAGAGAGAGAGAAGAGAGAGAGATAAGAATATAAGGATAATGAGGAAATTAATGTAGAATAGGATCTAAAATCTGAAGAGAAGATATAATATTATAGAACTGAGAATACAAAGAATAAAAATAAGATTAGTGATGATTGAAGATAATATATCAGAAGGGAGGAGAAACTATGAAATGTATTTTTAAATATAAGTAGTGTGGGCTGACCTTAACATATTTTTAGAAGATTCTCTACCAGTTTGGATTAGCCATGAGGTAAGCATTCTTTTGTAGATATTTGTGCTTGGTAAAACTGTACGCAAATCTGTTGGGATATTCTGGTAGATAATATGGATAAGGTGGTGAGGGTTGGATGCTGATGCAGATCTATTGATAGGGGGGACAGTTATGCCGACATTAATTCTATATCTAGTTGGATAAATATGGTTCACAGGTTGCAACATATTGAAATTTCTTTTAAAACCAAACAAAAGCAGGTTCTTGATAAAAAGTTGTCTCAGGTCCAGCACTTTAAATGAATTGAACAACGATTCTGTGGGGTAACGGATCGGAACACAAAGAGCTGCCTTGATAATGGCCTTCTGGGTTATTTCCAAACACTTTACTGATGCATTTGTGGAACCTCCCCAGACTATAATGCCAAATTGAAGGATGCATTGTACAAATGCATAATATACCATTTTCAACTGTCCATGGTTGAGGATTCTGGACAACACAGAGAACACATAAATAAACTTCCTCAGCCTACCATTGATGTATGCAGTGTGAGCCGACCAGGAGAGCCGGCTATCAAAAACAACACCCAAATACTTGTATTTGTCGACCAGCTCAACAACTGGACACTGGCAGCCCTCCGCAACAGCACATGTATTGCAATGCAAGTGCAGCACCCTGCCATGAACATCACCTTGAGTCCGCAGGGCTAGCTCCATGTATTTAGTTTTACCAACATTCACAGACAACTTATTGTGGTCAAACCATTGCTTGACTTTCTTAAGCCCCTGGGCAGCCACACTGTAGACATCCGCCCATGTAGGTCCCTCAAACAGTAGGGCAGTGTCATCAGCATACAAGAACATCTGTCCATTCTGGAGGTTTACTCTTCCGAGATTATTCTGATAGATCAGGAAGAGGAGAGGTCCCAGAGTGCTGCCTTGAATTACTCCATAATCTATGCATCTGACATCGCTCTCAACTCCATTCACCGACACCGTTTGAAATCTATCAGAGAGGTAACTCCTGAACCAGCTCAAGGCATTTCCATTCACCCCAATACACTCAAGCTTGTTCAGGAGGATGCTCCTATCCAAGGAATCAAAGGCTTTGGCAAGATCAATAAAAACTAATAGAGCCCTTCTACTACGATCAGTTAACCGGTGAACCTGGTCTGTGAGGCTAAACAGTGCGTCATCCATGGTGAGATCACTCCTGAACCCAAACTGATTATCAATAAGCAATCCGTTCTGTTGAAGGTAGTTACAAAGTTGAAGTCTCACACATCTCTCCAGGATCTTTGAGATAATACTCAATAGAGAAATAGGCCTGTAACTACTGCACTCACCCCTATTACCCCCCTTATGGATTGGCACAACCTTGGCGAGCTTGAAGGCATGAGGAAAGACCCCCTGCAATATGCTTGAGTTGATAATATGTAGGAGAGGGACCTTCAAATACTCCAAGGAGTCCTTGATCATATCTGCAGTGATGCCATCACACCCAGGTGCTGACCCTCCTCTCAGCTCACTAATGCAGTTCACCAGATCCTGCTCAGTGATAGTTTCCAAACGAAAATTTGTTCTGGCCCTATAATCCCAATCATCCACTCCACCATACACAACAGGAACCTGCCTCGCCAAACCAGCACCCAATTCACAATAGTATTTGTTTAAATGATTAGCTACAGCCTTACAAGAATCATGAATATTATTATATTATTATTATTATTATTATTATTATTATTATATTATTATTATTATTATTATTAATTATTATTATTATTATTATTATTATTATTATATATTATTATTATTATTATTATGATTAATAATATAATATAATATATTATATTCAATATCAATGAAGATCATCAAATTATGAACCTAACAGAGAAATTTAAAAACAGCTTTAAAGAAAAAATAGAAGAAATTACAACAGAAATGAACGGGCAACACTTTGATATAATACCAGATTTAAAAGAAGGTAACTATACAATAGGGGATAGGATGAGTATGAATTTTAAAAAAATGAAAGAACATCAACTTTATAGTATCATTAACAAACTAAACAATAAATCATCTGCAGGACCTGACAAAATTAGACCAAAAGATATAATAAATAACATTTTCTATCTAAAGCTGATCCTGATGCATTTGATTAATAGGATAATTGAAACAGGAAAAATACCTCAGCGTCTAAAAATAACACATCTCAGACCAATTTTCAAGAATGGAGCAAAGAAAAATGTAGGTTCTTATAGGCCAATAGGATCAATCTCAGTAATTATGAAAATTCTAGAACATTTCATCTGTATGCAATTGAATCAATACCTGATCAATCAGAACATAATAAATGATGCTCAATATGGGTTATTCCAAAAAATCAACAATAGATTTATTAGAAAAACTAACAGAAAATATATTTGAAGCTTTAAATGATAATAAATTTGTCATAACTGTCGCAACAGATTTGACAAAAGCATATGATTTGGTTAATTATGAAATTATGTTACAAAAAATCAATAGAATAGGTATTCGTGGAAAGCTATTCAACTTGTTTGAAAACTATTTTGAAAATAGAAAAATACATGTTAGTATAGGTGAATATATTAGTACCGATTATAATCAATCCTGTGGACTTATTCAAGGCAGCATTTTGTCTCCTGTTCTATTTAATCTGTATGTAAACGATCTAGCTAGTCTCAGTTTCAAAAGTAAGGTGCTACAGTATGCAGATGACAACCTGCTATATATAACACACACTGATCTAATAATGGGCATAAGATACATGCAAGAGGATCTCAATTTGGCTAATAAATATTTTTTCAACAACGGTATCAAGATAAATTCTCAGAAAACAAAGGTAATTATATTTAGAAATCCTAGAATTAACGTAGGTTTGTACAATTATAAATTAATTTGCCATAAAGCAGAATGTCTAAGATATAATAATTGAGAAACACATGCGGGTGCCAGCATTTGGAATTCAGTGAGAATATTAAGCATCTAGGAGTTGTTTTTGATGCAGACATGAAATTCAATTCACACAATAATAGGATGCTGCGAATTATGAAAGCTGCTTTATACAAATGCTCTAGAATTAGCCACTGTTTTCCAATAAATATTAAACGAATTATCTATTTCTCTATGATTCAAAGTATAATATTCTATGGTATACAATTCATAGTTTAGCACCAGTGTATTTGAGACAGCCGTTGTATGATGTAGTTAGAAGAGTAGCAAATACATTATTTAATGGAGTCGAGCTTGGAATATTGGGTATTATGACACCAGAATCTCTTGCCAAATTCACTGATTTGTCCAGACATTATTTTGAAGATGAATTAAGGGAAATAAACGAAATAAGTTATGGTTTGAGAAATAGGCTATTTAGAGCACAGCGTTATAATAATAATTATGGTAAGAACCTATTAAAATACAGAATCCCTTACCTGTTGAACGATTTGCCACCAGAATTGAAAAATTTACAAAGAAATGAAATAAAAACTAAACTTAAGAATTATTTTATAGGAATTGTTTGAATGGAAAGATATGTTGAAAATTATTCTAATAGGTTAGTTAGTAGATAGGTTAGTTTGCACATAGTAGACAATAATAAACGGCACTGTACAATGGGAAATGGAAAAGAAAAAACTATGGATGAATAAATAAAAAAGAATAATTTTAATATTGTAAACAAAAAAGTGCTTTAGAAGCAGTTGAAAATGATTAAGAGAGTGTATATTACAGTTTGTAGTATAATAAATGTTTTTTTTGGAGGATAGGTTATGTTTTTGTATTCTATGACTGTGTGTGTGATGTAATGTTGTTGATGCGCATGTTGGTTCAGCTAGTCAGCTGTTCAGGTTCACAGCCACCTAAATGCAAGAGACAATAATGTCTGCAAGGTTGATCACCGATTTAGTAGAATATAGAGTGACTAGTGTTGTGATTCAAGTGGTAGAAATTAGAACTTTAATATCAAATCCCAGATAGAAACTATAATAGACTTTCAATTTAGTTTATTGAACACTTTACAAAAATTTTCATTTGTAGTATTTATAGAATGTATAACTATTATGATGTAGTATGAAATTTGAATACTCCTCAATTAGCTCTAAGCTAGAGGAGCAACAAAACACTGTATGTATATGATACTATGTAACTTTAAATGAAAATAAATTGAAAATAAATTGAAATTGAAATTATTATTATTATTATTATTGCTAAGAAATGAATCAACCTGTAGGTTTCCTTTGCAACGTTTAGAAGCAGATAATTCATTAATATGTTGCCACAGCAACTTTGGCTTACCATGAGATTGTAAAATTTTATTTTTGTAGTAGGTTTCTTTAGCTAACTTGATAGTTGTGGATAAATAATTCCGGTATCTTTTGAACTCATTAAGAAGTGCTAAATTGAAAGGCTGCAGCTTAACTCTTTTACTTAATTTGTCTCTATGTCTGATAGAGTTTATAAGTCCCTGACTGATCCAAGGCTTGATCTTTACGTTTCTGTGTCTGTAGCTAGATGTTATAGATGATGCCTCAATCAATTCCTTCATTTGGCTAACAAAGATATGAGCTGATTCACAAACAGGTTCAATTCTAGTGACCGCATTCCAGTCATGCTCCCTGATTAAATTCATTAGTCGGATCTTATCAACTCTTTTTATAGGGTCCCTTTGAGAATTACTGGAGAAATGTTGAGCCACCCTTCCCCACTCAACCATGGTCATGTAATGATCAGTTACATTGGTCTTAATCACACCCGCCCGAAAACCATCAACACTCCTTGAATCAACAAAAAAGTGATCTATACAACTACTGGAATTAGAAGTGACACGTGTAGGTTTGTCAATGCAAGACACATAACCTGCACCGTACAAAGTGTTCATATACTGTTCTCCTAGAAACGTTCTGTTCTCCTCCAAAATACAACAGTTTAGATCCCCCACAATCCAGTTAATATGGTCTTTGGATCGATTATTGCAAAAAACTTGCAATTCATCAATAAATACTCGCATATCCGCGTCGGTAGATGGGCTGCGATACAATGCCAAGACACAGAACCTAACATTTCCTCTACTTAGAAGGAGATTCAGACCAGTGGCACCATGTAACCGGACTTCAATGGAAGATACGTTAAAATTATTATTTACATAGCAGATCACACCGTCGTTTTGGTTCCTTCTGGACGTGCTACTGAAAGAAGTGTAGCCCTGCAGATGAGTTAGACAACCATCATCGCCGAACCAAGTCTCTGTCAGGACAATAATATCAAACTTGACTCTACAATCCTCCAACACGACCAAAAACTCATCAAAATTCTTCCGATAACTTCTAATATTCGTGTGCAATATTCTCAAACTATCCACAAATGAATCCCTAACATCAGATATACTATCCCATTCTACACATTCAATACTTCTAAAAACATTCAAGTTTTGCAATGCTTCTTCAGCCAGTACTCTAATTTAGATTGACCAAGCCAGCCTGTCCAGTAGAGATAAGGGAGAGAGTAGAAATAAACAAAAAAAAAAAAACTAGAAATAATAACCAGAAGATAAGAGAAACAACAACCGCACACCTGAACTACGGGCAGATATGTAGAATACCAAGACGAGAAATTAAAATAGTAAAGCAACTAGCAACTGGGAAAAAAGAAAAATACAGAGTAAGGATATTCAAATCGAAGATTATATGGAGAGATAATATTGGTCCACTCAAGATTTCATGAATATAGCCTCAGATTGCAAGGAAAGATAAATATAATAGTGATAATGAGAGGATATATTTATGTTGTGAGAGAGAACGAAAAATAAGACAAAAAAAACAACAACAAAAAAAACATTAGGTTAATCGGAAGATTACACGATGTAAATGCATCTTCATATAAGGAAAAAAAAATGCAAAGATGAATAAAATGCATTACTGTACTACTTTGCCATAGAATATTGATTATACATAGTCTACTTTATGAAGTCAGCTGAAGCTTATAAAGATCATGTACCTTATAGACAAAAATTCACTAAGTTAGCATTATTTTTATCTTTAAATAAACGATCCTATAACTTACTTAATCAGAGATACACAACAATACCAGAGACATTTCAAAGTAGATCGTTAAGGAATATGAAAAAGGAAAGTTATTTATTCTCTCAGTTTACAGTGATAAGCAGTGATGGAATAGAGATAGCAATCATTAAGATAGAGATTATCAATATGAATGGCAAGAAGATTCTATTCAACACCATTCTAGCAAATTATCATGCTCATTCAAAGGGAGAAATGAAACAGCATATAAATATTCGCATATAAATGTAGTTTTGAGATAATCTTGATCTTTTCAGAAGCTTGAAGTCAAAATCCTCTCTTTGTTTTAATACACAATAAAATTATGTGGATTTAAAAAGTGTAGTAGAATATTTCTTCCTGGTATGTATCAGAAACATGAAATCTAAATGTAGGTGTACAAGAACTATACTGATAGAACTTCTGATTTTTCTATCTCATTCTGAGCGAGATTAGTTTTTTTTTCTTTAAACAAATTAAAGAACATAGACAGAAGGAAAATGAGTTCTTATCATGTTCTTATCTTTGTATTTCTTGCAAAGCTGAAGAATTTCATAACTGAACCTATTGATAAATGTACGTTCCATAAATACATAGTAATAAAGCATAGTACTATAGAGACAGTAATAATGGCTTTATGTTTGATAAAGAAAGATTCATTTTCAAATATTAAATTTACGATGTAATATATGTATATGAAACATTATCGTATAGATAAAGAGAAAAGAAGGCGAGTGTTCCATTTATTTATAAGTTGAAACCATCACTTACATAATCGATTTTATAACGAGGAAAAAGAATTATAAAAAAGGATAATTTGCAAAATAAATTCGGTTTTTCCATTATCGTGAGTTCATCAAGAGACTGAGTTACCTTATCACCAAGGCAACAAACTTGATGTTCAATGTAGCGGTGGCTCTGGCTGTTTAGTGGCGGTCGCGGGTATCAGGCTCGCTGCCGGCGCGGCGGGGTGCGGGTGCGGAGGTGCATCGGTCACCGGTGTCTCGTCTGTCGGCCAGTAGAAAATTCTGCGCGCTCTCGAGTCCGCCGTCTTCCTCACAAAGATTTTTCCCTCCCTGACCCAGGCATGCGACAGTTCTCCGTCCTGACGCTACTCTTTGCTCGGCTCAGTAGATCTTTGTCGTACTTGATGAGGTGCTCGTTAACCAAGACAGGGGTCGCCCCAAATGTAGGCTGCACGTCCGTCGCCACGATTCGCCTCACCCTGGCGGCCGCTAGCCACTCTAGTCTTGTCTCACGGCGAACGAATTTAACCAATATTGCAGGCGGCCATTTGCTGTTCCGAGGTCCAGGCAGACGATGTGAAATGGATATATCTTCATGTTTGTGATGTTTTAAATCGAGTGCTTTCGCGACAGCATTCACTACCAGGTAGACATTTTCACCGACTGTTGTTGGAATTCCGCGAATTTCTATATTCCATCTCCTTGTATAACGTTCAAGCTCCATGGTCTTCCACTCTAGGTCTTTCAGTTGATTAGTTAAATGTGCATTTGCCTGTTCCAGTTTTTGATTACTCATTTTCAAGTTCTTATTGTCTTGTTCAACAGTGGCTATTTTTAGTTGAAGACCAGCCAATGTAGAATTAATTGAGGACAAGGTTGCTTGAAGGTTAGTGAAATTGTCTGCTGTCTCCTTCTTATTATCATCTATTTGTTTTTGGATAGATTTTAATATACCGATAATACTTGCGTCATCACCGTCGTTGGTCTCAGCAGGGCAATTTTCGCATCTCCATGCTACACCGCTAGCATTCATGGCGTTCAGCTTAGCCGCAGTGCGCACTCGACAGCATGCTGGATGAAACTCGCAACTACACACGACACACTTCACTGTCTCTTGAGGGTTTGTAGGCTGACTACATTTCACACACACCATTGTCCGAGAATACGAAATCAAACAGAGAAATAATAATTGAACTTTTCGGCAAGTAATCAAGTATATTTACAGCGAGTTGAAATATGAAAAGTTTCTAATTATTTATTTAACACCGTACGTCTCAAAGCCACAAACCAGACACACCAGAAGGAAAACGAATCACCACATTAAACAGCTCCCAATTTTCAATCTATGCTAAGATCTTCTCCGTAACTATTATTTTAACCACACTTTAATTTGAAAATACCATTGAACACGTTTCTACTTCAAGTCGACATTATTGGGAAGGACAGGCAGACTGCACGGATTATCTTATCGAACCATTCGGCTTGGTTCCGATAGCAACTGACACTAATGTAATAACATTGAAAGATAAAATAATAAGGTAGTCCTTGTGATATTTTTCTTCCAAATTTATAGGTGACAAAGTCCAAAATAAGGTTAGAATTTCACGTGTACAATTTTTTATAAAATTTTAGTCTAAAATAAACATTGAAACTATAAATTTTGAACTTAGATGGCTTAAACTGGTAAATTAATAAGAAACGTTCCACTCAATTACCACTTTTAACGAATAATATTGAGTTATTTAAGAAATTTTGGAACTATTCAAGAAACACAAACTCGTAAACACTCGTAAACTATCATCATAAAATACTATTATCAGTATGAATCAAAAAATAATGCGGGAGTTTCCAGTTTTCACGATAAGAAGTCTGGTCTTTGGGTTTGATTGTAGAGAATTAATATTGATTTTTGAAATATAGTGGAATATAAAACTAATTGAGAATGTTCACACATCATATTTCTAATCAAAAGGAGATAATGAAGACGAGTTCACAAAAATTCAACTTCATAACGGAGAACTACACAACATTTTTCCGCTAGAGATGAACTAAATCGATTTCGTTTCTCTATGATTCACGCTCTATCTTTTAACCAAGTTTAGCTGCTAAAACATTACTTCAAAACATCGATGATCAAGTGATAATCCTGAACTAACAAGAATAAACCACTCCAGGGAATTCACTAGTCTCTAAATCGATAGTTAACAGGCGTCTCGCACTCGACGTTTTAATTACGTTTGAAAAGCTAGACTGCAGGAGAAAGGTCGAAGAAAAAAGAATAATGGTGGAAAGAGAAGAGGAGAGAATTGAGGAGCAAGATAAGGAAGAATCAGCAGAAGAAGAAGAAGAAGGATGAGAGGAGGATGATGAGGATGAGGATGAGGATGAGGAGGAGTTGGACGTGGTGGTGGTGAAGGAGGAGGTGAAACGAGAAAATTCAGCCCGGTGAGATTGCATCGGATTAAGAATTTATTGTTGGCTCTTTTTCGTCTTTTTTCCCCTCTCGCAGGGGTTTTGTACATGAGTCCGGCGGGAAAACCTTGTTTAAGAGCAATTATTAAAATACCCCGCTTTATGAGCTTTTTTCTAGAAAATCGCTTGTAAATTAAAGTGCGAGAACAGCTATGCTGTAATAATTGCACTCTTGTTTAATGATATTTCGCTCGGAAGAATTCGGATTCATTATCAGAATCTTTTCAAATGAGAGAAGGTGTGAATGACGGAAAGGAGATGGGAGAAGAATGGGAGTGTAATTTGAAAAAGAATGAGGTAAAGGAGGAATTAGGTGATAAGGAGAAAAGATGAGGAAAAGGAAAAACTGCGCCTCATTTTCAACAAAAAGGATAATATTTTTATAATTTCATTCATTGGATAAAAAATTGCAATATCTGAATGAAATTATAATAACAATAAATATTGAGAAGATAGAGATTTTGGAGGAAATAGGAGTATAGCCGTAAAAGGTGATAAGAGAAAAGATGAGGGGAAGGAAAAACGGAAAAACAGCGCATTGTTTTTATCGGAAAAGAGAATAATTTAATAATTTATTCATTGGATAAAAAAATACAAAATCGGAATGTAAATATAATGAATAAAAATATTGATAAGAGAGAGATTTGAACGATTTTTGAACGATTGAATATACAAAACTGGACTTATAGTAATTTCTTCTTCCATTTAGAAGACTCAATATTTCTACTCCAGCATTGTTTTTTCATTTTTCAGTGGACTCGCTTACCTTTATTTTTCGTACCTATTCCTCTGTTTTTCTTCTTTTCCCCCATCTCTCCCTTCCCTTTTTTCCTCATCACTTCTCTCTTCTCTTCTTTGCCTACCTATTACATGGGAAACCATAGTTGGCTAGGTATCTTCCTCTCTTTTTTTTCTCTCTTCACCAACACACCCAACCACAAAGCCCATGGTTTTTTTTATATTTGTATCATTTTATTGTATTTTATTTGGTTTGTAATTCTTTATCATTTTGTGCTGTCTTGTTTTGTGTGTCTTAATGAATTGAAATTGAATTTTAATTGAAATTTAAGAGTGCAAAACCGATGAATCACAGCAAATAATAATTATGATTTATTCAAATGATGATAAATAATTCTCATCTGACTAATTGAAAATGCCTCAAAATCGCAGAAGCGTGAACACTGCCGCTTGAATTCGAGAAAATGAGGGAAAAACTGGGAACGGATGAAAGCTACAGACAAACGCGGGTAGAGAGGAAACGGGAAAAAGAGAAATAGGGAAATGGAAGTAGAGAGAACGAGAAAAAAATACAGATCACATGAGAGGGAGAGAAAGAGAAAGTGCAAAGTGTATATGAATGTAGGGAAATGAATATCCCATCTGTTGATGGATGGAATTCTCGGATGAACAGATATAGGAAAATAATGGATCAGTTGTTCAAACAGTGTATTATACACTGTATTAGTAAATAAGTTTGAAAAACCACAAATTACATAGAGAGGACTTTCAAGGAGAATTATTGAGAAACCTGTAATTGTTGCATTATAAAGAAATGTGAATGACAAGTCCAGACAAATATAAATGAGGAAGAATGTAATATGCGAGTAAATAGTGTCAAAATAGAGAGAGAAAATAGAAAGAGGAAAAAAGGTGAACGGTTAATATCTTGAAGTATGCGAGTAAATAGTGAGAAGATGAAGAGAAAATAGAGAGAGATGAAAGGGTGGACGGTGTAATATCTTGGAGTATGCGAATAAATAGTGCCAAAATAGAGGAAACATAAAAGAGAAAGAAGAGTGAACGGTGTAATATCTTGATGAAAGGTAGACAAAGAGGACACAAAAGTATGGATGCTGGTAAATGAACAAAAATGGGTAATTACAGAAATTATAGACAGATGTGAATGCAAAATATTAGAAAGTGAATTCATGAAGAAAGACAGGCGAATCTAAAGATTATCGAGAATAGCGAGCGAAAGAGAAAGAGAGAAGAATGAAGTGAGTGTTATCATAGAGTGAAGATACCTTTTAATACCAAGATTATTTGTCTCTGGTGTTATTTATAAGCATAATATGAGAGAGAGAAGAATATAGAGTGGAAGAATAAGTGGAAGAGAGATACCGTTTAATACCTAAAAATATCGGGGGACCAAGCTACGCTCTGGAGTACAAAAGCATAAAAAAATTATTACGAAAGAAGAAATTACAATATATTTATAGTTCATACAGAATGGTTCTATCCAATCACAGTGGATTGAGATCAATTCCCAGAGGAATACAAGAATTTCTCTCACAAAGGCCTGGTTGCAGAGAATCCGATTGAATTTTAATCCTCATTAATTTCACGTGAACCAAATCGGAGAAGAACATTTCAAAAAGATGGCTTCTCTGATTGGTTGTACTGGAATTAATAAGGATTCAAATTTAACCGGTTCTTGTGCAACTGGCACTAAGTACCTGATTGAATGATTACACAAGTTCAACAGCTGAGTCATAATTTTTATCTCAGTCCCACACACATGCACTCGCTCACTCACTTCCATCATCAACAGACAACGAAACTTATTTTTTCAAGGATGTATTTATCCTTTCAATGTCTTTCAGCGAGTTATCCCAGGGTTGAGACCTAGTGCTATCGAATTCTCATATCATAAAGCTACATTGTTCCAAATTTCGTGAGAATCGTTTTCGAGATCCCGTCACAAACATATATATAAACTTCTAAACACAAATTGCTCGTTTAATGGTGTAGGATTATTTGTCTGTGGTGTAATTTAAAGACAGATGGAAGAGAGATAAGATAAATAGAAAGAGAGGGAGAGTGGGAGAAAAGAGAGAGAAAGAGAAAGAAAGAGGAAGATAGAGTGGATGAGAGTATTCGTGTGAGTATAATATACAGAATACATTTATACAGAAGAAAAAGATACAAGAATATAGCCATCAAATAGATAAACGTCTGTTAAACGTATATATGGATAGGAAAAAATGGATATCGCATACAAAAAGAGGAGAATGACACAACAGTCCAAGAACAAAACATACAGCAAATCGAGTTTTGTTACTTTTGCAATGTTTCACTAATGAGAATTTATTCCGCTCTAAAATCCCGGAGCAGGCTAACCGAGAGAATGGGATAAGAGTGAGAGAATGAGATGAAAAAGAGTGGGATGAAAGAAGTAATGGGATAAGAGAAAGTCTGCAAAGATCTGTGGGGATTAATTTCAAACCGGTAGCAAATCTGCGCCATTTTTTCAGTTCCCTTTTTTCAGTCGGGACGTTTCCTAACTGTGTTAAAATTCATAACGCTTGTCTCGCGGCCTTTTTTGCTGTATGAGAGAAAGAGAGAGGTAGAGTGAGAGAGTAACACAGAGAGAAAGAGAGTGTGAGAGAGAGAGTGAGAGAGAAAGAGTGAGGAAGAGTGAACAAACATTGCCGTTCTTAATTAAAATTGGAGATATTCTCGCATCTAGGAGTTTCAATCAACAATCTTGTATGTGAATGTTACTGGTGTAAAAAATTCACACTTATGATTGGTTTTTTCAGTGAAATTTACGTTATTGAGTCAGCACAGGATTAATATTGGTTCGCTATTCTCGTCCATCATTAGAAAACATATATAGCTGTATCCTATTCCAACAACACACCGATGCCAAATCGTTTGTAGGTTATGTGAAGATATGTGATGAACTATAAGAGTTTTCAATCTCAAACACAAAAATGTATTATCAGATCATGAAAACATTATTTCCTAGATAAATGTTATATGTTTGAGATATAATTACTCAATAATGATCGACAAGTATCATTCATTTATTCATTTATTATTTTCAAAAGAGAAAAATTATTTATTAATCATTTTATTCAATCATTTATTATTTTTAACTGATCGGGAGAGAAAAACAAAGGATACTCCTTGTATCATTTCTCTCCCAAATTTAGATTACATTTTGAAAGTTCGTAATAGGGTTATTATTTCACTCTTCTGAAATTTAGTCAATTTTCACTCAAAAACAACAAAACTAAGAATTTTAAATTTTGACGGTTGCAAAACTAGATAAAACAAAAAATATTAAAAATATCAGTGATTATTATTTACAAGAATCAACAATTTTGATATTGTATCAGATATACCAGAGTAACTGGGATCACAGCTATATAAAATAGAAGGCTTTGAAGGAAGAATCTTGCCAACTACGCCATCCTATATCGTTACCGGAATACATCTATCTAATATAGAAGGCTGTTTCATTACAGGGAGAATCTTGGCAACTATGCCCTCCTATCATTTCCACTGACTGTATAAAATGAATCTCACTATACAAGGAAGAGGGATAAAGAAATAAGGGAAAAGAAAAAAAGTTGTAAAATTTAACAGTCCAGTCGAATATTTCTTTCCAATATTGACTCGTTCAATTCATAAAAATCTCTAAAATTTCACATCATTCATAATCATCCCAGTGAAAGGCCTCACAGGGCTTTACCTATTTTTCACATTATTCATTACGTACAGCCTATATCAAATTTTGAATAGGGTGGCCCATAAGTCAGTTCTGTTGTCAACTTTAAAGCCTATTAATTGTTTATTGAATAATAATGAACACACTATCACGAACAACCATTAAACATATAACCTCAAATCAAATGTAGTAGATAAACCTGAACAGCTGCGGTTTCGTTTGTAGCAACATCTGACCTCAAAAAATGCTAGCGTCAACTGACTTATGGTCCAGTCTGTATATCAAAAAGTATAAAGTTATCACAATTTTTCTACCAATCTTTTGATAACACTCTCATTGTTAAAATTCTATCCACGTGCAGAACACGATAATATTTACAATGGACTTTTACCAGGCAAAACGTTTGACGACAGTATCTTTCAAATTTGAGAGGTGAATGAAATTTTCATTAAAGAGGTATCAGGCGAGTACAAAGAGTGAGTGAGAGTAAGAGGAAGAGGAATTGAGTGAGGGAAAGAGAGGGAAAAGAGAGGAAGCTAGATAGTGGATGATGAAGAGTAAGAGAGAGGGAATTGAGAGGGGATAAGAGAGCGACGAGTGAGTGAGGAGAGAGGAAGAGAGAGTGAGTGAATAAAAGTGATTTTGCCTCACTCAAAGCACCAGGGACGTCGTTGTCATACTTATTTCCTTTGAACAGTGGCAAGTCACAGGGACATCTAATTATGTTATGGTCATAAGTGACAAAGTGATGAGAGGAGAGAGAAAGAGTTAGAGTGGGAGTAAGTGTGTGTGAGAGAGAGGGATAGTGTGAATGAAAAGATGTGTGACGAGAATGAGTGAGAGGGAGTGAATATCAGAGCTGGAGCAACGCCTTTGTATTTCTGAGCCTTTTCAGCAAGGCCAAATTACATTGTTCAAGCGTACGTATGCTTGAAATAAGGGCTTCTCTTTCGCTTTTTAATAGTTTCTGAAGGGTTATGCACTCTCTAGGGAGACATGGATATTACGCAAAATGTGATACTTGTATTAATTATAGGCTAGTAAGGATGTGGTAGACTATAATCCAAAGTATAATCATATTATACTGTATTAAACGTACGTAAAGGAATAGAGAATCAGTATCATTATCTAAATTTATCAGTATCAGTTTAATGGAAATGAGTATCTGCATCATTGAAAGTATTTTTGTCATAATCATTCAATTTCAACTGTTTTACATGGATGGAATCGAGCCGGTAAATAGCTGATTGTAGAACAAATAAACTTATGATTCTCATTACAGCATACTATCATAGAGAAACAATAGCGTAAGTAAATATCCCATGGTATAGGGCGTTTATGTCGCAACTTTTACTATTATCTCAAGCCGATTACTGTTGATTATTGTCGACGAATTTTACTGTTTTGTTGGGGTAAGAGTGTATGAACGGCACAATATGAGAGACTACCAGTGTCACACAGCTTCACGGGAAAGAATTACATGAACTATCGGCTTGAGATAACAGTAAAAGTTGCGACATTAACGCCCTATACCATGGGATATCTACTTATGCTATTGTTTCTCTATGATATTATTATCTAAATTCATTAATATCAGTGTAATGAAAATGTAATATCTGCATCATTAACAGTATTTTTGTCATAATCATTCAATTTCAACTGTTTTACATGGATGGAATCAAACCGGTGAATAGCTGATTGTAGAACAAATAAACTTATGATTCTCATTACAGCATAATATACTGTAATAAAGTCATATCGTTTATTACAGTCGAGTATGTTTCCTAGTTCCGAAATAGGAACAGCAAAACCACTACAAAAAAGCGTTTTAGCGCTACAATCAAGATATTCCTGATTCGGAATTTGTGAACTAGGTTATGTTTATAGAATGCATGAAGTAAATTCAGCACAAACATGTAATGTTTTCTATTTCTTAATTATTCTTCATTAAATTATCATGAAAAAAACTATGTGTACGTTATTGGACGTGAATGTCTCTCGGCTAACGCCTCGACTAGGTACATCATTCTTGCCTTGCAAACGGACCCTTCTCGTCCATGTGACATAAAATACTATTATCAGTATGATTCCAAAAATGTGTTTCGGATGGACACGTTAAGCCGTCGGTCCCGGCTGCCTAAAAAGCAGTCATTAGGTCATGTCAGAGGCCCTGAAATTGATCAGTTGCGACCTGAAAACTCTGACACCAGACTTGAGCCAGCCAGGTCACTCGATATTATTATTATTATTATTATTATTATTATTATTATTATTATTATTCCAAAAATAATCCAGGAATTTCCAGTTTTCACGATGTGAAGTCTGGGTTTGATCTGAAGTCAAGTTTTGGTTTGATTGTAGAAAATGAATATTGATTAATTTGAAAGTGGATTATAACAATAATTGTGAATGATCACATATCAGAATTCTCATAAAAATGAAGATGAAAAGCATCTTCAAACTTTTTATTAATAGTGCAAAATGTGTGCGTTTGTGGAATAGATCAATAGAATGTCATATAACTGTATTGAGAATAGTAACCACAATGACCTCTTATTTTCAGTGATATTTCATAACATTGATCTCAATTGACCTATTTCTCAATTTGATCTCAATCTCTGTGAACTTAGTTATGTTGAGGAAGCATTCATATTCAGGAATAGTTTTACATAATATCACCTACAACCTATATATCATAATATCACCTACAACATATTATTATTAATATCACCTAAATTTTATAGAATAATGGCTGCTCCAGTCCTCCTCTACGGAAGTGAGTCGTGGGTTACAACTAAACCCCTAGAGAGTAGAGTGCAGGCGGCGGAGTTGCGATTCCGGAGAACCAAGGGCTGCGATAGAAGGGACCACATCAGAAACGATGATAGCAGAGCTAGAAATTACAGCTTGTTGGAAAAAGTCATACAATACCGGAAGCAGTGGAAATACCATGTGGAAAGAATGCCGGCAGAAAGGCTTCCACTACAGATATTGAATTATAAACCGGCAGGGAAAAGATCTATTGGTAGGCCACGGAAGAGATGGCAATAGATACACTACTTGTATATATAATAGCGTAATTTTGTAATTGAAATATAGATATTAATAAGCTGTTTGTAAGTCGGAACAGGCATTAACCTAATCCTTGTACGTTAGATGATGATGATGATCACCAACAACAAAAAGATTGTGAAGAAAAACCATAAAAATTCATAATTATTATTAAACGAAAATCCCATTTGAATGCTGTAAATCGCCCTGAAGACTTCTGCTACTGCAAATATTGACAACAGGGTGAACAGCTAGATGGAAATTCGATGAGCGCTACTATACAAAAATTATTTGTCAGCCCTGTTGTCAATATTTGCAGTAACAGAAGTCTTCGGGGTGATTTACACAATTTAATTGGGATTTTCGTTTTATAACTATTATTCATTAATTAGCATTTGAACAAATGCAACTTTCAATTGATTCCCATCCATAAAAATTCCAAAAATGAAAAGACGAAGATGCCTTGGAAATGACGAAATACTGAAAATTTCAACCTCAACTTCGAATACCTACTTTTTGAGCAATTTAATAAAACGAAGAGATAATTTTGATCTGAAATTATATCATTGAATGACTACAAGATTTATGAATACAAAAGAAACAATAATTATTGTTTAACCTACACTATAATTGAAAACCTCGAGGTTTCAGTCCTTAAAAACGACTCCAACATCCTTTAAAAACCTTGTTCCCAATCCCCTTCAGGTTCATTTCACAAATCCCATCCAATTTTGATTGATGATGCCTCTCTCCCACTCTTTTCCCCATCCACGTTGTTAGTGCAGCTATTATAGGAAAAGTCCCCTTTCAAACGCTTTTCTCAGCGAGTTTCCCTCATCAAAAAGGATTTTCCAAAGTCTAGCGTTCTCCCTAATTGACTGCAATCGGCTTATTATTACAGAGTGAAGGCGCTTGACGTCTGGAAAAACTCGCTTCATTTTTCCCGGGAAAATTAAATGCCAAATGATTGCACAAGAAAATGAGCTTTCAGTTTTTTCGAGTTTTCCGAACTTCACAGACGTCGAAATCGGATTATTCGGTGACTTTCCGGCTTTTCCAGTGTCGTTCATTAATGAGAATGGAAACTGACTCGATCTATCAAGAATGGATTGGTGCTGGGAGCGTTTATACTCTTCAAAATTTGTTCCAAAAATAGATTCAAGCTAGACGCTTCTGTGATGCTCAATAGTTATTTGTGCAACTAGTGCGCAAAGTGACAGTTTGCTGCACCGAAAGAAACGTTTACGCCCGAGCCGTAGGCGAGGGCGGAATGGTTTCTTGAGTGCAGCAGAGGAACTTTGCGCACGTATTTCACATTAAGTTTTTCCTACAGTTACCATTGAATATGAAATGTGGGTAATTATGGGTAAAATTGCCTGAAATCCATCAAATAGCTTAGTAGTGTTTGAATGGCGAGGCGGCTGTGTGGTGTGTGCTGTGTGGCACTGTGCTGTTGCTGTCCTCGTTATAATATATAATAGTAATAATTAGCGCGTTGTGCTTGGTTGCACCTCTGCTCACTATAGCAGCCACAGCAGTCACTGTTACCAACTTCATTTGGATTTTGCTGCACTGTTGCTCCATATAACCTACTAATTATTTTGCGTTGCCATGTTGCAAATCTGGAGTGCAGAAAAATTTTTCCCGCACTAGAGCGGAAAAGTGATTCTTTGCGTTCTGTAATCACTGCAGCAATGGCCACTTTTCAACGTAACTGTAGGAAAAATATGTTTTTCGTTCGTAAAACCAATAAATCAAAATACCAACCGTTTAATAGTACGATGGTCTTTGGAACGCTCTTTAACTGAATTGAGATCTTTCATTTCATCACGTACACACCGGAGGTGAATAAATAAAAAAGGAATCTGAATACCCTTTTTGAAATTGTTCACTCACAACAATTACTTTTCTGTAATTGTGTAATTCTGAATGATTGATTAAATAAACATGAGTCGGCAATATGATGCCATTATCAAGTTAAAGATAATATTTGATAATGGCATCAAATAGCCGAAACATGTTTGAGTGAGCAATTTTAAAAAGGGTAGAATACACGAATTTCTATTTTTTTTTTTTATTTAAGAGAAGCCCTAACGAAAGAAGACACCGCCCTTTGCTTGTTAATTTAATACAAACAAACAGAAAAAATAGAAAAAAACAAACAATTGACAAACTCAAGGAAGCAGAAGACGAAAATGGGAAATGAAAGAAGAAGACAAAACCGGAAGAAAGAAAATTCACAGATTAGTAGGAATAGAAGAGAAGAGTAACAGAAACCTTGTAGATAGTTTGAATTGCGTGATTCCCTTCTCCGAAGCAAACATTGTTAGCGACTGCGATATCTCTGGTTGCCAACCGAATTAGTTGAACAAAGTGGACAGTAGACAAGGATAGAAGATAAAGAAGACAACACATTGAAAAGGACAGAATAAAAAGAGGACAAGACAAAAGACAAAGAGGGTAAGATCATCTTGACCAACTTGCCTTCCAACTTACTCAACTAGATGCCAGTTACCAGAGCAGGGCTTACAAACAAACAAGATTTGAAGATGTCCACTGCTCATTCTGATTTGGATTATGTTGGTAGCACTGTATCTACAAGATAATATCATAGAGAAACGATAGCATAAGTAGATATCTCATGGTATAGGGCGTTTATGTCGCAACTTTTACTGTTATCCCAAGCCGATAGTCCACGTAGTTCTTTCCCGTGAAGCTGTGTGACGCTGGTAGTCTCTCAAATTGTGCTTTCGTACACTATCTTCCCAACAAAACAGTAAAAAATTGACAATAAACGACAGTAATCGGCTTCAGATAACAGTAAAAGTTGCGACATAAATTCCCTATACCATGGGATATCTACTTACGCTATTGTTTCTCTATGGTATTACCTGATAAACTACATGAAATATATTCAGTACTAGAAGTACCATGAACGCTATCTATCGGTGAGAAGAAACATCACTTAAGCAGGTAATATTGTTCAAGCTCGACTCCCATTGGTCCTCTACTCCAAGTGGAGTGATAAGTCTCGACCAATCACAGAGCGTCATTGTCGCTTCGTCATTTTCTTCCAAAAGGAAGCCAGTTTCTCGTCGTTATCGTAAATTCTCCAAAGCATGAACAGCTTAATCAATTCGTGGGAAGTTGAGTTTCGTAATTTATGTTTCTATTTTGAAACATAATATAATTATTGCTCTATATAATTACTTGATGAATCGAAAATTGAGTTTAAAATATTGCAGATGGAATCCATTCCGAAGTTTGAAATGTTGAGTTAAAGTAATTAAATTATGTTTTTCAATTTCTCACATCATTTGAAATTCGAATTCAAATAATGTTCAACTTTTCTTCACATTGCTCTGTACCTTCATTACATAACAAGAGGGAAGATATAAAGTGAACAGAACTAAGTGTCACAAGAAAATGAAGTACACAGACACAGCAAGAGAAAATGTGAATGGAAGAGAGAGGAAGTGTGAGAGAGATTGGAAAGGGATGGAGGGGGAGGAAGAGAAAAAGGAAGGGAAAGAGAAGAGGATTATAAGAGGAAGAGGGAAAGAAAGACGAAGAGGAAGAGGAAGATAAATAGAAAGAGGATGAGAAAGAGAGGCGAAATAGAAGGGGGAAGAGAAAAAGGAAGGGAAGAGAAAGAGGATTATAAGAGTAAGAGAAAGAGTAAGAAGGAAAGGAAGAGGAAGAGAAAGAGAAAGAGGAAGAGAAAGAGAAAGAGGAACAGAAATAGAAAGAGGATGAGGCAGAGGAAGGGGAAGAAAAGAGAAAGAGAGGCGAAATAGAAGGGGGAAGAGAAAAAGGAAGAGGAGGAGGAGAGAAAGGGGTGAGGAACAGAAAGAGTATGAGAAAGGGGAAGAGAAAGAGAAAGAGGAAGAGGAATGGGAAGAGAAAGAGTATGAGAAAGGGGAAGAGAAAGAAAAAGAGGAAGAGGAAGGGGAAGAGAAAGAGAATGAAAAAGAGGGTGAGAAAGAGGAAAAGAAAGGAGGAAGAGGAAAATAAATATCAAGAGCGAGAGGAAGAGAAAGGGGAAGGGAAAGGAGAAGAGAAAGAGGTAGAGGAGGAGTAAGAGAAAGGGGAAGAGAAACAGAAAGAGGAAGATAAAGAGAAAGAGAGAGAGGGAGGGATTGGTAGCGAACTTTGGTTTAATTGACTCGAAAGCAGTGAACATCTTGCAAGTCAGTCTGAAACTAATTTGCCAAGTTTATCCTCATAGACGGGATCTACTCTTCTCAACATATACATATATATATATATATATATATATATATATATATATATATATATATATAATATAACAAGGGTTCATGGCCTGCTAGTCTGGAATATATATAGAACCCTCTCCTTGCTCAAACTATGATTGCTGATTCAAAGACGGAAGCTGAGTGATGACGTCACAGTAGGTAGCTTTTGGTGAGATTCGCTTTGGAAAGTCAGCATCCCTTATGAATAAAATCAATGCTACCCTTTCGAACGATGCTGACAGTTTAACTATTGTGATGACATCAACAATGTCTAACCAATCAAAATGCTCAATGATAGTTTAATCGCCGTTCAAACTGACCCAGGACTAAGGCACGATTTAACAAAAAACGAAAACTAGGTTTGAACGACAAAAGGGTCTAGAAGCTATTACTTTCCTTGCCCTATTACCATAGGTAAGGAAAGTATTGCTTTCCGAAAAAAATTAAGGTACCTAAATTAAGGTCCCCTGAGTCCAAAAAAGTGGTTTTTGGGTATTGGTCTGTGTGTGTGTGTGTGTGTGTGTGTGTGTGTTTGTGTGTGTGTACACGATATCTCATCCCCCAATTAATGGAATGACTTGCAATTTGGAACTTAAGGTCCTTACAATATAAGGATCCGACACGAACAATTTCGATCAAATGCGATTCAAGATGGCGGCTAAGATGGCGAAAATGTTGTCAAAAACAGGGGTTTTCGCGATTTTCTCGAAAACGGCTCCAACGATTTTGATTAAAGTAATACCTAGAATAGTCATCGATAAGCTCTATCAACTGCCACAAGTCCCATATCTGTAAAAATTTCAGGAGCTCCGCCCCATCTATGCAAAGTTTGATTTTAGAATCTCAATTATCAGGCTTCAGATACAATTTAAACAAAAAATTTCGAGTGGAAAAGATTGAGCATGAGAATCTCCACAATTAATGTTCAGTATCATTTCCACTTAAAATTAAAAATAAGCTCGAAATTCGAGAAAATGTGATTATCCAATTATTGCAAACTGTTGATTCTATTAAATGTATCACTATGAAGAGATAGCAGACTTCGTGTGTTTCCAGCGTTATTGCCCTGTCACCAGCTGGCTCAAATCTTTGAATAGTAGACTTGAATGCGCGGGAACACTAGCGTCAGGTGATCAATTTTCATAACGGCAAGGAAAGTTGTGTGAGTGCGCCACACCAGATTTTTTTTGAATTGATTATGTATTGAAGAAAGGTTGATTAGAAATATGACATTCAAGGATTCAAGCTAGGTCGAAAGACATTCCAAAACCAAATTCGACCAAAATAAACAGCAAAAGGTGAAGAAAACACACCAGAAATATCAATAGTGAAGGAATGCAGGGAAGTATACAAATCAGAAATGCCTGCTCCAGCTCAAAAACATAATATATATTTCTCCGCCTTCTTCAATTCCATTCAGAAATAAATTTGTACACCTTAGGAATTCCATTTCGTTTTCATAACCTTCCCATTTCCTTCTTACATACTTTTTGTACAATTCATATCTCCCCCAACCTTTTACTCTGCTTTTTATGTCTGCGTCTTCTTCTCGTACCTCTCTCTTCTCCTTCCGCTTCTTCTTCATTTTCTTTCTTATCGTATTTCTTATTCCCATTTTTCTCGTTCTTGTTGTTGTTGTTGTTATTCTTCTTCTTCTTCTTCTTCTTCTTCTTCTTCTTCTTCTTCTTCTTCTTCTTCTTCTTCTTCCTCTCCTTCTTCTTGTTGTTCTTCTACTTGTTCTTGATCTTCTTCCTGTTCTTGTTGTTCTTCTTCTTCTTTTTCTTCTTTTTCTTCTTCTTCTTCTTCTTTTTCTTCTTCTTCTTCTTCTTCTTCTTTTCTTCTTCGTCTTCTTCTTCTTCTTCATCATCTACTTGTTTTTTTTGTTCTTGAACTCATTCTTCTTCTTTTTACTTTTTTTCTCCTTTCAATCTTATTTTCCAAGCACCTAATTTTTCTTCACTCTTCTATGCTCTTCTATCTCTTGTTTTTCACGTCCCTCGTCATCGGTCGTTACAGAGGAGACATTTCCACCTCTTCTTCGTCTTCTTCACAAACCTCTTTCTCGTTTTCTTCTTGCATATTCTTCGGTTCCTATCATTTCTCTTCAACCGCCTTCTTTCCTATTCCGCCTTTCTTATGATATCTTGGAACCAGACGCTACTGTAGAAGTCTGGAAATAATATAATAAATTCTCACACCTTATTTCCGTTGAGTCAAAATTTCATAGCCAAAGACTCCTTCCCCGACAAGCTGTGAACTGACCCTCCACTGTCAGCATTTCTTATGGATAAAATCAATTCTGTTCCCATTCATACAATGCTGACTGATTGTAGTGAATTTCACTGGAGAAGTTGTGAATTTACTTTAGCCAATTTCCTGTGTCGAATGCAAGACATCTCATCGATTTTATCCAGTTTTATTCAAATTTCACCAGGGATAGGTATTTTATGTCCTAGATCTCAACTGTCCACACGTGGAATATCTTCATTCGTTTTTATTTTTGACTAATTTCTAGAAATAACACATCATATAATTGATCGAGAGAGAAAGTATCATATTAAATAAACTAAATTTAGCCATCTAAATTAAAAATTTATAGTTTTCATGTTTATTTTGGACTAAAATTTTATAAAATTGTACACGTGAAATTCTCACCTGATCTTGGAGTTTGTCACCAATAAAATTTGGAAGAAAAATAGCACAAGGACTACCTCATTATTTAATCTGCCAATGTTATTACATTAGTGTCATCTGCATTGTGAATAAATGAATAAATAAATAAACTTGACCTAGGCTACTTCTCTTCCGAATCTAGATTGGATTAAAAAGTTCAAAATCGGGTAAGGTTGATACTTAATTTGAAATTGCATCTTGTAATAAGAAGAGAATATAGAATGATATTATAAAATCAAATAAAAATTCCAATCTCGAACCAATATTTCCTATTTAGCATAAATTTATTAAAGTGTAGTCAAGACTCTTAATGAGAAACAACCCCTTCTAAACGGGAACATCTTGCAAAATTATAAACAAGAGGCAAACCAACTTTCCACCCTTACTAATCCACATTCTTCTTCCTCTTTCTTCTTACCTTTACTTTTCCTTCTTCTCTTTCCCTCTCTTTACTTCCCTTCTCCCTCTCCAATATTGTTCACAAACCTACTCTCTTACTCAATGCAGATTTTCTTTCTATGCTATTCCTACTTCTTCGTTCCTTATCGTCCCATTCTTCCCTTTCTCAATTTTTCCCTTCCCTCACTCTTCTTCTTGCTATTTCTCTCACTCCTCGCTCTCTCTCTCTCCCTCACACTCAATCTCTCAATCTGTCTCTCTTTTACATTCTTTTACACTCTCTCTACAATCTCTGATCTATGGATTTTGAACTAACGTTTCTTCCGTTTTCACTTTTCAGTTTTCTCTTTTTCTCATTGTATTATTTTCACTGATTCAAATTAGAAAGAAATTTGGTTTTTTTTCTTTCTTTCATTCGCTATTTGAAAACTTCATTATTTTGTAAATTGTTTTATTTTATCTTATAATCTTTGTTGTATAGTGTTTTAGTTTTACTTAGAGTTGTATTGGAGGGTTAAGTGTAAGAGAGGGCCGGCTGCGCCCTAACTTCGCCCTCCTAGGTTTTTAATAAAGGCAGCTAATCAATCAATCAATCAATCTCTCACAATCTTCAACACTCTCTCTCACTCTGTGTCTCTCTTACACTCTCTCCCTCTCTCTCTCTCTCTCTCTCTCATATACTCTCTCTCTCAATGTCTCTCTCTTACACTAACGCACTCTCTCTCTCTTGGTTGTTGTCCTAACTCTCCCTTCAATATAGGCAATCAATCAATAAATCTCTCTCTGTCTCTCTCTTAAACTGTCTCTATCTCTCCCTGTCTGTCTCTCTCGCTCTCTCTCTCTTACACTCCTTCACACTCTGTCTCTCTCTTACACTCTTCCACACTCTCTCTCACTCTGTCTCTCTCTCTCTCACACTCACTCCTACTCGCTCTCTCTCTCTCTCACACACACACACACTCTCTGTCTCTCTCTTACACTCTCTCACCAGCAGAAAATCATCTTTAAAATAGTTCGGATTACCGTATTTCAAGATATCTCTAACAAGCTTGACTATTCGAAAAAGCCTTTGATCGGGAAGCTTTAATGTTGAACTAGCAATGTGGGCTGGGGTGATATGATCATATATATATAAACTCATGTTATTTAAATTATCCACTGCATACTGATGTATATTACTGAAAGTTGATTACCCTGATCTACTTTCAGCCTACTTCATTTTATTAATCAATAATTTGATCTTATCTACCTATGTAATTATTTTACTCTATCAATTTTCTGTTTTTTTTCTCTTGAATATTTATATTAATTAAAACTTTTACAATATTTCCATTAATAAATAAATCCTTAGTTTAATGAATTAAATTAACGTTTTGGTAGAGAGTTAGTGGGGAGGATATTTTAATATTCTTTCCGAAGAATGGACATTGATATGTCCAAAGCTCCGCCAATTTATGTAGATGCATAACATATAATTATCTATAGTTATATATTACAAATTACTTTTTCATATCATACAGTTCAATAATTATTTTCTTAGTCTATATTATGTAAATTCATCTATAATTTTGCTGTATTGTAAGCTATTGTATATGAGTGTATAAGCGTATATATTGTAATCTACATAAATAAAGTACTCAATCAATCACTCTCTCCTCTCTCTCTCTCTCTCTCTCTCTCTCTCTCTCTCTCTCTCTCTGAGTTGTTGTCCTAACTACGCCCTTAATATAGGCAATCAATCAATCAATCTCTTTCTCTGTCTCTCTCTTACACTCTCTCTATCTCTCTCTCTCTGTATAAGCCAGTAAATATTGTAACATAATATAAATAAAGAAAAATAATCTAATCTAATGTTTCTCTCTCTCTCTCTCTCTCTTATACTCTTCCACACTCTCTCCCCCTCTGTCACTCTTTCTCACACACTTACTCTCTCTCTCTCTCACTCTGTCTCACTCACACTCTTTCTTGATATCTCCCTTCCCTTCTGTAATCATACTTTGTAAGCGTGCATAATGTTAAGAGTAAATATGAAACGTAGGAATTTAATATAATCCCCGACGAAGGGCAAAAAATTCTTATGAACTTCTTCTCTACTGTTCAGGAAGTAAAAGGGGAGTTGATGGCATGTCTTCAAGGAAATAATTTGCGGAAGTGCAAGGAGTAGAAAGAGAGAGAAATGAATTAGAAAGAGACGGATCATTTGAAGAAAAACAATCTGTTCTTCGTATTTCTACTCAACTACTTATTATCATCCATTCTCTCCTATAGTCGGGAAAATAATTTGACTTCTTCAGACTGATATAATTAGAATGAGAAGATTCAACTAACACAATATTCAGGATGAATATTCGAGTTGTATTCAATGTAACTTACTCACTTAATTCAACATGCTAATGAGCGACATCTTAGAAGTAAAATGATCTAGAAGACCTGCTCTAGAACATGGGTTTCCCATAGTAGAGTAGGTTAATTTCCGAAAAAATGCAATTTATTTATATTTGTAGTGAATTTCATATATTTTATTTTTGAATATTATGTACATTCTATTGATTAGATTGTTTTTTTTTTTGTATATTGTGGATTCGCAAGAGCCTCTGGACGCTTAACACCTGTAATTCGGATAAAAAATCAGCCGGCAGAGCTGCCTACACCCGTCCAGAATATCCTACAATTCCACAAGAAATAATATTTCCGCCGTACTCTGATATAAACTGCCTGAGAATCAGGCGTGATAGCCTACCAATATCTCCAGGCAATTCAAACCCGAGCACAGCGAATGTAATTTATTTCTTATGAATAACAAGTAAATTCAATATTGATATTCCAATACCTGAAATAATTCCTACAGAGGAAAACCAATATGGTAATTATAGACCGAACTGAGCAGGATCTAATTAGAGAAATTACTGAAACTGGTTAACAATTATGCAAATTTATTGATGAATTATAATCGTTAAGAATCAAATAATAATAATTAATTAAATAATTGACAAATTGGAATAATAGAGTTTTCAAAATTTGGTAATAAATGTTCTTGATATGAGATAATAATATGAATGTTCTTGGTAATATAGTGCAATTAGGATTTTAATAGGGGTTACACGGTATTATAGGAGGATATAGTCCTGCACTCTTTCACAATAATTAATTGATAGAAAATTGTAGCTTTCTCAATTCACTGATTGGATAGAATAAGTATTTTTCGCTCACCAACTCGATCGTGGGGCCCCAATTCACTTAATAATTTTATTTCACTTGAAGATCTGGCGTGGAATGGCGTCACCCAGGATTTAGTTTCACAATTCTTCCTCAGGAATAAGCTTATACAAATTGAACTTGCCTTCCAATTTAATTTAAGAGCACAAGACTACAGAGGAGCTACACATTTAACACACTGGATATATTACATTTAACAAGAAGAGAAACCATTTAAACATTAATTTTAATAGGACAAATTAAACGGGTCCTGATAATTCGATTCTCAGAAGGCAAGTGTCTCTTCTTCCCAAAAAGCGGAAATCACCTGGTCTTCTTCTGAGAAGAAGAACCACGTGATTTGGGCAAGAACCAATCCTGTGCCTAATAAGAAAAGTCCACCAATGGGAATTTTTCCACGCGGTTTTAATATTTAAATTAGACACAGAGGTTCGAAAAACACAGAAAATGACAAAAAATTACGTTAAACGGGAAGACTATAAAATTAAAGCAGATAAACAGAAAATAAACAGGGGTTGCAGAAATGAACAAGCTTGAGTTAGTTTTAAAATGAAAACAGACAATATAGAGATATCACAGTAGCACAGTAGCCGGCAGTATCAACAGCTGACAGATAAGGCTTGTCATCAATTTTGGCGCAATTCACTCTAACCTAATTATTGAAAATAAGGTAGTAAACAAACATTGGTAGGCAGTTGACGAATGACTCTGACAATAAATTGGTAAATTATACGAAATAATACTGTAAGAATTTAATAAAACTATAATTAAATGAGTTTTACATAATTTGACGTGAGTACATTTGATTTATGCCTCAATTATACATTAATTTTAGAAAATATGCTGGCATAGGCTTTGTATCCTGACATAAAGCCCCCAAATTAGAAAGGTTTTAGGCCATTAAAGGCTTTCTAATTTCAATCAAGAAGGGTACAATGACATATGCTAACTTAAAACTACGACTTAGGGTCTATCACAAAAAATTCACAGCCAAACAACAATCTGCACAAAAAAGCATGATGTTACAACAAATATGCATGGCTTTGTGCCGCAGCAGTGGTGCCAGAAACCACAAACTAAGGTCCCGGATTTTTGCCCAGTCAGACTTACAAAGGAAGTACAGAGGTGGGATAATACCACATGCACAAAATCCAAAAAATCCCTACGGTGAGAGGATGGGTGCACAAGCCCCCCATCACTCCTCACAGAATAAAGAGCAGAGGTGCATGAGTGAAATAGACCTGCATAGAGTGCATAGAAGATGCCATAATAACAATATCAAAGGGCCATGCCAACAATTAACAATTTTTATCAAAAATTTACAATTTAACATTAATAACAATTTTAATCCAATATTGCAGGTCTGTTAAAATATAACTATACCAAGTTTCATCAAGTATGCCAGCTTACAAAGATTGATAATATCTCTCTGTGATTCAATACATTTAACTAGTCTCCACTTGTTCAATCAAAATTTCTACCCTGTTTATTTTTAAAGCTTGATTCCAAAATTCCCTTCATTTCTCAACATTTCTATACAAAAATACAATAAGTAACATAATATTCAAATTTTCCTATAAATTAGTTGCTGAATGCATGTTTTAGATTTCTGATGCATCATATTTTTTTTTTCAAAATACTAATCACATTTATGTGATTACAATAATTTCATTAAGTTAATAACAATAATAACATATAAATTAAGAATTCTAATCTATAGTGAGCTTTCATGCTACAAATATAATATTCAAGATAATTTTATCACCAATGATAATTAATAGTTAATAGTGCATGTATAATGCAACAGCACAAATGATAACAACAATAATATTTCAAACAAACAATACTAATAATAATGAAGACCATTTAATGGTTGATTTTCAATCACAAAAATATCCTACACCTAAAATTATTAATAAATATCACAGCAGACTATTTTTCTATTTTATCTTCAATTTTTTTTTTTTTTTTTTTTTTTTTTTTTTTTTTTTTTAGAGTAAGTTAATAAGCTAATTTTTCCAAATTATTTTATATATATATTTTTTTTTTTTTTTGTCTGGATAATTCAAAATAACTTTACTTTATATTTTAGAATTATTTCAAATTTAGTTGTAATTGCGGGTAGGCTTAACTTGCCAGTGAGCAAATCTTTATATTACAATAATAAACAATATAATACAATAAATAAACAACTTGCTTTGAGTTGTGGGTGCTGTGATGATAATGTGAAGATCCAATGATGCGATGTGGAGCAGCTGGTGCGATGTGAAGCAGCTGGACCGATGTGGAGCCGGAGCATCGTGGAACAGCTGGTGCGATGTGGAGCAGCTGGACCGATGTGGAGCCGGAGCATCGTGGAGCAGCTGGTGCGATGTGGAGCAGCTGGACCGATGTGGAGCCGGAGCATCGTGGAGCAGCTGGTGCGATGTGGAGCAGCTGGTGTGATGTGGTCAATGTTTGTAGGGCTTGACATTAAGCACATTGGTCCATCCCAAATTTTCATTAGTAGTTGGGTTTTGAAGTAGAACAGTGTTTCGGTTAGAGACCTTCTTTACAAGGTAGGGACCCATGAATAAGTGAAAAAATTTCTTTGTTAATTTTCCAAGAGCATCAGATGACCAGTGTGTTTTCAGCAATACCTCCTGTCCGACTTCATACTTGTGAGACTTGATACGCCGATCATGGTACTTTTTCCGGCTTGCTGCAGCTCTAGCAAGATTCTGCCGGATTAGTTGCACAGTAGGTATTGGTGATGTAGTGGTCTCATTGGGAAAAGAAACTAGTTCTTTCAAGAAGTTGTTACTTTTGGTTTTGAAAATTGCTTCATGGGGGCTTTATCAGCTTCGGGAGGCAGAACCCGCAAACCATCACTACTAGTAGCCTCGTGGGGCAGAACCCGCAAACTGTCACTACTAGCTGACGCAATACGAGCAGGCAGATTTTTCTCTTCTTCATGACTGGATTTACCGCTGTCACGTGGTTGGGAGCAGTGTGAATTTTTTCCGCCAGACTGCAGCACCTCACGGTCGGTTACTCCTACGATCGGAATAACTTTTTTTCTGACTGTCTCGTTTTTATGATGATTGATGCCAGAGACAGTCGAAACTGGTTGTCAATTATTGTTATTACGACGCTGAGAATTATTTCCCTTCTGATTATTAGAATGGAACTGCTTTTTGTTGGACTGGGATTGTTGGTTGGGCGACGAACTGGTTGTTGATACAGATGGCTGCGGTTGAGTGACATCATCGCTTCTGTTTATGTTTTGTTCTGGAGTTGTAGTTGAGTCGACTGATTTATTTGGAATAAATGAACTTCCCTCATTATAATTTCTCCAATGATTATCTCCAAATCCACGGCTATTATTTTGAGGTCGACTCGGTTGACTGCCTCGATTATAATTACGATGAGGAGTTTCAACTTCATTCACGACAACACCTAACCTCGCATCCTTCTGATGGTTTGTTTTGAAATTCCGTGAACCAAATTTATCGTCTACACTCTGTACTCGACTCAAACAAGCCTCAAACTTGTCATAGGATTCAAAACTTTGCGAGCTTAATGCCGTCTGAATGGAATAAGGTAACTTCCCAATTAATATTTCGATCAAATTTCCATTCTCGATTGGATTATCCATCAGATTGTTCAAATAGCGAATGTGGGCTGAAAAGGCACTCATGGACAGCCCCGTATTCTGCTTGTCATATCTGCATGTAATAATGTGAGACAATAAATTTCTCTGTCTTGCGGGAGACCAAAAAGTAGCTAAGAAGTTGTCAATAAAATCCTTTAACGAGTTGAATTCAGTAATGCGACTTCTGAAGTGTATCAGTGGTTCTTTCTGTAGACATAGTAAAAGATGCATTCTCCACGTAATCCATGGTATAGTAGTAACGGAATCAATAGCCTGCAAATGCTGAATGAATGCCCGTGGTTGAATGGTGCACTCAGTATCATCAAATATTGGTAAAGATGACAAGATTTGTCCAGTATTATGATTATTACCACCAGAAACGTTAGCCAAACTATTCTTTATTTGTAGACACTCGGCTTTAGTTTGATCTAGCTGAGTTTTCAATCCCTTAATTACTTCGGGATTTAAAGTTTCAGCTGAATTCTGTGTGACATCTGCTCTCAGCTGGTTTATTTGGGCCGTGTGATTTGTTTGCTGAGCCTCCAATTCACCTAACCTCACATCATTCTGAGCTAGCTTAGCATTGGCCTGGGTAATCTTGCTCTCCAATTCACCATTTGCTTCAGTATTTTCCCGGTGTTGGTTTAGAATTCTTTCACCAAATTCACTTCTCACCGTTTGTATTTGTTCATTTGTATAATTCTTAGCTTCAATTTGTTTTTCATCCATTTTTCGATGTAAATCCTCAACGTTACTTTTGAGTTGCAAAAAGTTTGCGGTCATTTCTTCCACTTTCTTGTCCAATCTATTACTGGTTTCTTCTATTTTCTTGTCCAAACTATTACTTGTTTCTTCTATTTTCTTGTCCAATCTATTGCCGGTTTCTTCTAATTTCTTTTCTATTCCTGCAGCAGTGGTCTTGAAAACTTCAAGTATGGTTTCGATTGTCCCAGGTGGTAGATATGGCAGCCCCTGCGGCTGTTTGGTCTCCAACTCAGCAGCAACGACATCATTGGAAGACGTTTGACGATCTACCTCGCGCCGATCGACGTTGGCGATTGGTGATGATTGCACCGAATTAAGTATTGGCTGACTTTCCTCTAGCCGAGTCGATGACAAACGCTCTCGAATGCCGCGCTCAAAGTCAACTGAAGTCGCGCTGGTTGCCGGTTTTGGAGGAGCTTCGGGTGAGACAGGATCTGCCGGTGTAAACGATGTGGTAGACCCATCCAGTTCCGTGGCGGGGTTTGCCATGATTCTCCCAAAAAGTGAAGTGTAGACGAAATCCAATAAGTGAAAAATAGTGAGTGAATGATAGTGGTGCGCGCAAATTGGAATAACAGAATCAGGTCAGTGCAAATTATCTTGTAGTTCTGAAGAATTAATACCGCTGACTAATTCCCACAACTTCAAAGCAAGACAAAATCGCGACAATAATACGTTTTAGAATACAATAATACTCTACAATATAATATACCGTAATGATCAACATAAAATTCAACACAATCAAAATAATATCCAGTGTATGAACAATCACAAATTAATAAATAAATCGACTACCTCAAGCTTGTTCATTTCAGGGATTAATACATCAGAGTAACACCGTGTAGCCCCCATTAGTGCAACAAAAAATACCTGCTCAATTCGATCAATAATTATTAAGAAATAAAATTGAACAACAATATTGAACAGAGTATTGATGGCTAGGCGACCCACGACTCCACTGAAAAGAAATATTTATATTTCTGCTCCCTCTCAAGCGTAGATAAGTCGATCTCTGAAATAAATTTATGATTATTAAGATGAAATAAGCTCCCTCTCCTTCACCGTCTTGTGTTCGGGCGCCAATCTTGTGGATTCGCAAGAGCCTCTGGACGCTTAACACCTGTAATTCGGATAAAAAAAAAAAAAAAAAAAAAATCAGCCGGCAGAGCTGCCTACACCCGTCCAGAATATCCTACAATTCCACAAGAAATAATATTTCCGCCGTACTCTGATATAAACTGCCTGAGAATCAGGCGTGATAGCCTACCAATATCTCCAGGCAATTCAAACCCGAGCACAGCGAATGTAATTTATTTCTTATGAATAACAAGTAAATTCAATATTGATATTCCAATACCTGAAATAAATTACTACAGAGGAAAACCAATATGGTAATTGTAGACCGAACTGAGCAGGATCTAATTAGAGAAATTACTGAAACTGGTTAACAATTATGCAAATTTATTGATGAATTATAATCGTTAAGAATCAAATAATAATAATTAATTAAATAATTGACAAATTGGAATAATAGAGTTTTCAAAATTTGGTAATAAATGTTCTTGATATGAGATAATAATATGAATGTTCTTGGTAATATAGTGCAATTAGGATTTTAATAGGGGTTACACGGTATTATAGGAGGATATAGTCCTGCACTCTTTCACAATAATTAATTGATAGAAAATTGTAGCTTTCTCAATTCACTGATTGGATAGAATAAGTATTTTTCGCTCACCAACTCGATCGTGGGGCCCCAATTCACTTAATAATTTTATTTCACTTGAAGATCTGGCGTGGAATGGCGTCACCCAGGATTTAGTTTCACAATTCTTCCTCAGGAATAAGCTTATACAAATTGAACTTGCCTTCCAATTTAATTTAAGAGCACAAGACTACAGAGGAGCTACACATTTAACACACTGGATATATTACATTTAACAAGAAGAGAAACCATTTAAACATTAATTTTAATAGGACAAATTAAACGGGTCCTGATAATTCGATTCTCAGAAGGCAAGTGTCTCTTCTCCCAAAAAGCGGAAATCACCTGGTCTTCTTCTGAGAAGAAGAACCACGTGATTTGGGCAAGAACCAATCCTGTGCCTAATAAGAAAAAGTCCACCAATGGGAATTTTTCCACGCGGTTTTAATATTTAAATTAGACACAGAGGTTCGAAAAACACAGAAAATGACAAAAAATTACGTTAAACGGGAAGACTATAAAATTAAAGCAGATAAACAGAAAATAAACAGGGGTTGCAGAAATGAACAAGCTTGAGTTAGTTTTAAAATGAAAACAGATAATATAGAGATATCACAGTAGCACAGTAGCCGGCAGTATCAACAGCTGACAGATAAGGCTTGTCATCAATTTTGGTGCAATTCACTCTAACCTAATTATTGAAAATAAGGTAGTAAACAAACATTGGTAGGCAGTTGACGAATGACTCTGACAATAAATTGGTAAATTATACGAAATAATACTATAAGAATTTAATAAAACTATAATTAAATGAGTTTTACATAATTTGACGTGAGTACATTTGATTTATGCCTCAATTATACATTAATTTTAGAAAATATGCTGGCATAGGCTTTGTATCCTGACAATATTAATGGGAATAAAATTTATTTGTATTGTATTCTATTGTAAGATATAAAATCAAAATAGAATGCAGAATAATATTATTGATATTCTTTTTCGCCACACTGCACAGAAAACAGCTGTTCTCCAGTCCCTACGTAGATCTGAAAGACCTTGTTTGCAGACGACTCTCGTC
Organism: Nilaparvata lugens; assembly: GCF_014356525.2. Lineage (NCBI taxonomy): Eukaryota > Metazoa > Arthropoda > Insecta > Hemiptera > Delphacidae > Nilaparvata > Nilaparvata lugens. The sequence goes on from NC_052515.1 coordinate 10,619,649, forward strand.
TGACGTCAGAAAAGGGTTTCTTTTCTGGTCTAGGCCAGAAAGTGGTCTCTTTCCAGCCGGTCATGGAAGTCCGTAGTTGATAAGTCATCCGCTAGATCGGGCGAGTGTCCACTTTCTTCATCAACTGAAGTCGCCATGATTTCAATTCGAGTCTCAAATCAAACTAATTCAGCATTCGCTTCACAACCAGTTTTATTCAATTATTTATTGTTGATTAGCGCATTCCAAATTTTCAAAAAATGCTTGAAGATGACGACGCCCGTGATATTCCAAGTGAAATTTTAAAATAATCTGAAATCCTGACTGCAAATCTTCTACCACTAAAATCAAGAGATAGGTATGATAACAAGTATTCTTTATTTTTTATTTATTTTGTCAGCAATACCTGTAGTGTGGTGAAAAATATTGTTCGCACCACGGGCAAAAATGTTTTTCCGGCTCTCAATCTTTTCTAGTCCGAGGCCTTCGGAAATGTCTCATTTTCTGCTCTAGGTGCGAAATATACTATTTCGTACAGATACCTTGAAAAGTGACCATTTCTGCACTGATTGCAGGCCGCAAAGAATCACTTTTCCACTCTAGTGCGCAAAGTATTACTTTGCGTACTCCAGATTTGCAGCATGACAACGCAAAATAGTTAGTGGGTTATATGGAGCACCAGTGCAGCAAAATCAAAATTAATCTTGAAGGGGTGGACAACAGTGGATGACAGCAGTTGACAGCACACAGCCGCCCCCCCCCCCGCCGCCATTCAAACACACATACTACATTCTATTTTATTTATTAAAAATAAAATTACACAGATATACATTTGATACATTTCAGGCAATTTTATCCATAATTACCCACTTTTCATATTCAATGGTAACTGTAGGAGAAATTTAATGTGAAATACATGCACAAAGTTCCTCTGCTGCACTCAAGAAGCCATTCCGCCCTCGCCTACGGGAGTAAACGTTTCTTTCGGTGCAGCAAACTGTCACTTTGTGCACTAGTTGCACAAATAACTATTTTGATTGCTTTGAAACGTTAGTAAGCTTACAATATATTAATAATTATTGATAAGAGGACGTTAATATATGATTCTTTATGGATTGATACGATACGTAAATCATCAAAATGATAGGAAGAGAAAAAATAAGGTAACCTTGTTCTATTCCTCTCCCAACTTTGGATAAGGTTACACATAGTCCGAAATATGTTAAGGAAAATAGGTTAGTATTAATTTTAATTATTCGAAGATGCTTATTAGGTCATGGTAGGGAATCATGGAACTCTAATAATTGAATATTTTTCTGTCTTTTTTGTACTATCTGTAACTCCGTTATGAAAAATTTCTGATGCTGTGTAAATTCATCATAATAATCAACTTCAGTGTAAATTCTATTCAAGAATTGAAGTTCAACCAATCTGAGTAAATTTTTTTTGAATTTGTTTTCACTCTGTTGTCTCGTTTCTGTTTTGTCGTGGATTCAATTGTTATTTGTTGAGTTTCTACAATTGTTATTCATTGATTAAAACTACTGATGTTTCATAAATCAGTGATTATCAATACCTTGATATCATATCATGTAAACCGTTGATAATTGATAAGAACTGCTCCACTCGCAGCAACTATTGAATGCATATCAAGAACAAGAAAATGGCTGCCATCCGAAACGAAATGGCGGAGCTACACTAATGAAGCGCTGTGATTGGACGAGACTTGTTATTCTCACTTTCAACACTTGAAGTGGGGGACCAATGGGAGTTGAGCTTGAGCCATAGTGTCAGCCTGCTAGTTAACTTCCGTCCCTGATAGAGAGCGTTTGTTGTATCAATTCTTCAACTGATATAGCATTGATATTTTGTCAGGTAGAATATCAACTCATCCAATTTTTCATGGTGGAAATTATATTTTCCTACAGATACCCTGAAAAGTGGCCATTTCTGCACTGATTGCAGGCCGCAAAGAATCACTTTTCCGCTCTAGAGAGCAAAGTAATACTTTGCGTACTCCAGATTTGCAGCATGACAACGCAAAATAGTTAGTAGGTTATATGGAGCACCAGTGCAGCGAAATCAACATTATGTTGGTAACACTGACTGTGGTGCACGTTATAATATTAAGGCAGTGGACAACAGTGGCTGACAGCGATAGCCACCACATGACTGCCGCCTTTATTCATTTACTAATCATTATTCAATTTTAAATAAATTAAGGTTTTTATTAATAATAAAATTACACAGAAAATCATTTGATGGATTTCAGGGAATTTTACCCATAATTACCCACTTTTCATATTCAATGGTAACTGTAGGAAAAAATTAATGTGAAATACGTGCGCAAAGTTCCTCTGCTGCACTCAAGAAACCATTCCGCCCTCGCCTATGGATCGGGCGTAATAGTATATTTCGCACCTAGGGCCGAAAATGAGATATTTCCGGCTCGAAATCGGTTTTTAAGTCCGAGGCCGTAGGCCGAGGACTAGAAAAGATTGAGAGCCGGAAATACATTTTTGCCCATGGTGCGAACGCTATTTTTCGCCACACCAAAAAAAAACTTCCCAATATATAAGAAATTAAAAAATAAATAAAATTCAAACAGCCTATTTTGATAGTTTGAATCTTGGTTATGACAACTTTCACTGTCAATTAATTTCTATATTACTAATTAATAATTTACAATAGTGACAATATTTTTATACTATTAATATTTCGAATAATTGTTTGAATTTTTATAGCTCGCACTTTGCGCCTGGTGCAATATCTCATGGATGAATAGAATTTTTATTACTATTTTGAAATAATGTGATTAAAAAATTAATATAATTGCATATTTCACAGTTTTGTCTCAAAATATATCTAAAAAATTGATTGAAATTAAATTACGGTAACTAATATAAAAAATAGCTAATAAAAGTCGAAATTCATCGACAAAAAAAATGTCACTGACCGAGGTTCGAACCTAGATCATGTTTGTTATTCACTGAGCTTTGAGCTTTTGAGTACACGCCTTACACTCTCGGCCATTGCATCTTTTGATCGAATAGGCCTGTAAGTCAGGTAACGTATGTAGGCTACTATAATATAGTGTAGCCTATAGCGGCAAACTTGAAGTCGGTTTGCCGGCAATTTCACAACAAAATATTGCTCTGAAAATAGTTAAATCATAGAGAAAACATTCGAAGATTCAATCTTGAGTGGGCCTAATGTTTTCTCTATATGGTTTGATATTGAAGAAAAATTATCTAAAAGTTTTAATAATGAATTACGGAAAAATTACTAGGAATTTTTTAGTCAAGGCTGAGTTTCACCAGTAGGCTTACCTTAAACTTTAGATCTCTGCTGTATTTTCCTATTATTATTGTTGATTGTATTGCATTAAGAAGTGGAATTCGATAATAAAAAAGAAACAATTATTACTCTACCTCACTTTTAATATTGATACAATATTGTACTTTGATTTCAAATTCGATTCTTCACTTTTAAAGACTTGCGATACGTAACTTTCTGACAATGGACAATGTAGCCAACATTATATTGTTGAGGCTATGGAGATATATCATCGTATTCTATTGTTTGATATCAAAAACACAATAATAAATATTAAATTATGAAACAGTAATTTATAAAATATATTATTATAGACATAATACCGCGATTCATGATACATAATTATATAGATTATTACAGTCATTATGAGATTATCTCTCTCTGATTTTTGTGAGATCGGACACGATCAGCTGTTATTCAAGGTCATTTTACAGCCCTAGGGCTGTAAAGTTTTACCGGCCTGGTCGGAAAACAATCACTTTCGGCCTCCATATGACGCACGTAAACCAGCTCATTACATCCAAGTGTGGCGAAAACGTTTCTTTCAGTGCAGCAAACTGTCACTTTGCGCACTAGTTGCACAAATAACTATTTTGGGCTCAAAATTCATTTGTTATTATTCTATATTTCATTAATTTAGAGTTTGCTCTTTGTTCTAATGTTTTTTTTTTTTGAAAGTTGTATTATTAATGTATTTGAATTTGAAATTGTTTTTTTCTATTTTGATTTGGGATTTCAAGATTAATAATTTGGTGAAGAAATTGAAAAGGACATAACCTAGGCTACCTAATATTTGAACAATTTAATACAACATTTAGAAATTGAAAAAGTTTTAGTCAATAACCTGATTCAATAAATGCTACTACATCCAATAAATGCTTAAATGAATTGTTACAAACGTCGTTGAAAAATGGAAGACTCTATTATTAGAACCTATTCTTATATTATCTGTCTGAAAAAAAATTACAGGGAATAATGCAAAATGAATTTTAGTATATTTGGGTATTTACGATACGAGCTCCGATAGTGATCTTATCAAGAGTATAGTGTGTGGATACATGGGGTGGAACAAGGGTGCACAGAAAGGAAATTTTGGGAGATGAGACGGAGAAAGGAGGAAGAAGAGCAGGAATTGATGACGGGGAATGGATGAGGAGGAGTGAAAGAAGGAGAAAGAGCAGTGGAAGGAGGAGGAGGAGGTGAGGAAGAAGAGGAAGAAGAAGAATATGATGATGAAGAAGAAGAAGAAGAAGAGAAGAAGAAGAAGAAGTAGACAGAAGCAGAGCAAGATGGTGAGTAAGAGAATCGATAGCCTCAATTAAATTACCACCTTGCTTGAAAGCCTAACTGCTATCGAATTTGGGATGTTCTTCTTCTTCTCCCTCTTCGGCTATTTCATCTTCTTCTTCCTCTTCGGCTATTTCATCATCATCTTCTTCTTTTTTATTCTTCTTCCTCTTCTTCTTATTCGTCTGCTTCTTCTTTTTTTTTCATCTTCTTCTTCTTCTTCTTTGACTTCGTCTGCACCATCATTATCTTGTTCTCCTCCGGCTTTTTCTTCTTTTTCTTCCTCTTCTCCCTCTTCGGCTATTTCATCTTCTTCTTTTTCTTCTTTTTTCCTTCTTCATCTTTTTCTTCTTCCTCCTCCTCTTCTCCTTCTGCTATCTCATCTTCTTCTTCATCATTGACTTCGTCTGCATCATCATCATCATCATCTTCTCCTCCTCCTCCTTTTTCTTCTTCTTCTTCTTCTGCTATCTCATCTTTTTCTTCATCTTTATCTTCGTCTGCATCATCATCATCATCATTCATCATCATCATCATCATCATCATCATCATCATCATCATCATCATCATCATCATCATCATCTTCACTTCCCCCTCCTTTTCCATCTTCTTTTTCTCCTTCTCCTCCTCCTTTTTCTTCTTCTTCTTCCTCTTCTTCTTCTTCCTCTCTTCTTCTTCTTCTTCTTCTTCTTCCTCTTCTTCTTCTGCTATTTCATTTTTTTCTTCATCTTCAACTTCGTCTGCATCATCATCATCTTCATTTCCCCCCACTTCTTATTTTTCTTCTTTTTCTCCTTCTCCTCCTCCTTTTTCTTCTTCTTCCTCCTCTTCTTCTCCTCCTGCTATCTCATCATCTTCTTCATCTTTGACTTCGTCTGCGTCATCATCTTCTACTCCTCCTCCTTTTTCTTCTTCTTTTTCTTCTTCTTCTTCTTCTTCTTCTTCTTTTTCTTCTTCTTCTTTTTCTTCTTCTTCTTCTTCTTCTTCTTCCTCTTCTTCTCCATCTGGTATCTCATATTCTACTTCATCTTTGACTTCGTTGCATCATCATCATCATCATCATCCTCACTTCCCCCTCCTCCTTCTCCTTCTTCTTTTTCCTCTTCTCCTACTTCTCTTCTACTTGAAACCATTCCGTCTTGATCCGGCCACCGATAGTAGACAGCTGTCACAAACCACTGGCCGGCGGAAGATTGATAAACGCCTATGATTGATTAATATTGATTGATGGATCATTGATGCATCTCGACCCACGACCTAATACTACTGAGTACAGTGCTCAATCACTCCATTCACATTATAATCATGTCTCTTCGAATTAGGATCTAACTAAGATATCAGTCTTGTCAGTTGAACGTCCTAATGGGTCAACTTTTGTCAAAGTTCATCTTTATTCTTGAATTCTGAGACTTTTAGGGCCGGTTTCCGAGCTCGGGGTTCATACAAGTTTTAGACTTTAAACAGCTGGAGTCAGAAAATTGGCTTTCCGAAACGGGGCAACGAAGTCGTAATCATTGTTAAAGTAACTTTAAATTTCGAGAAACTACAAAATTGAACACAAAATAAAATAGAGAGAAAATAGTGTAAAGTTTCAGCTATTTTGAATTATTTTGGAGTCTCTCATTTCATCAAGGAAAAACGTTTCCAACGTTCATTATAGAAATGAGAAAATAAATATTTTGCTGCAACTATTTACTACGACTATGCCCCGTTTTGGAAAGCCAAATTTCTGACTCTAGCTGTTTAAAGTCTAGAACTTACCTCAATAATCCCGAGCTCGGAAACCGGCCCTGAATTTCATTTGAGTTTATAGTCTCGCATTGAAAATAAAGTAATCATCAATATAAATAGCTTCAACATCGAAGAGTGTTCAAAAATGTTGATATAGTATAAATATTGTTCTGTTGGTTATAGGATTATTTATTTATTTCATTGGCAATTACAGATCATAATTATAATAATAGATTGGGAGAAGACAACGGGCATAGCCCAAAACTGTCTTCTCCCAAATTTTTACAAATGAAAGTTTCAAAAAAGAATAAGGTTAAGATTTCACTTCCACTTCAAAAAGTCCAATTTCCACTTCAAAACTAATGACTAGACTAAAAATTTTTAATTTTGATATTTAAAAACTGATTAAAATCAAAAATATTGAAAATGTTCTTGATTAGCATGAATTAGGATGAGTACTTACTGAATGAATTCATATTGATGGAAGCATCAAGGAATTAGTTCACTCACCTGAAACAAAGAGAAGAGATATTGAAATGAAATTGATAGATTCTTCATTCCTTTATTCTCGCAATAATAGTCAAGACAAACCTGCTCTTGAGTTTGAATGACTTTCTGAAAACATCAAGTTTGATCGATTAGTTTTATGCCTATTAGTCCAGTCTTTTTTTAATTTTCTTTGAATCTATTCTGAACTCAAATTTTTTCGTGTTACTGAATTCAATGAAAATTGTGAGCAGTAAGTAATATTCATAGTATTGGTTATTCAATTACTGTTAGATAGTTATAATAAGGGAACGGGATGGTTAATGTTCAGCCACATTAATATTACTAAAAAACTGGTTTATTACAATAAAACTCCCAAGCTATTAGCTAAAAACTAAACAAGTAAAGGACACATTGAAAGAATTTTTTGTAACTAACTCTTGTATGTATTATTGTAATTTATCTAATATTTTGTGTAATTGATGTTGTAGTTTTAGTTTTTTTTTGGGAAATAAACATTTATCCATTTATCTGTTGTAGATCCATACTTTTTCATTGTTAAAATTAAACTTGAATTCAAAAAAACACTTTTGAAGTGAAAATACACTTACTTTTGTAGTGACGATCGTTTCGACCTGTTGTTGGTCATCATCAGACTGTGGGAATTTACTCATCAGTAAATTCCCATAGTGAGTAAATTCCCACAGTCTGATGATGACCAACAACAGGTCGAAACGATCGTCACTACAAAAATAAGTACACTTCACTTCAAAAGTGTTTTTTAAATTCAAGTTTAATTTATTTATTTATTTATTTATTTATTTATTTATTTATTTATTTATTTATTTATTCATTGGGAGTGGAATGTATGTGAAGAGCACTTTCCAATGGTCTTGGAAATCATCTTCATTTCCTTCAAATCTAGTCTAACACATCATTTGTTGATAGTAATTTCTTTTTACTGAGAATAATTATACAGTTGGTAAGATTCATAGTATAGGTCATTCTATTCTTGTTGAAGATTCTTCATGTTTAAATGACTGTATTCTTCACCATTATAACCAACTAGAATAGGCCTACTTTATCTGAAGTAAATGTTTATCAGAATGTTAAAAGAGCAGAATGTTCGATTGCTTCAGAAATTAATTCATCAGGTAGACTAATAATCAATGAACAAAACAATACCCAAGCAATTTAAACGGTTTAAGCTCTCGGAACAGTACAATATTACAAGTAAAATTGATTAAAATGTGATCAAATAAATCAAATCTGACAATTGAAACCTCATCAAAGAATGGCCAAACAACAAATGTAATAAAAATGATTAAAATGTGATCAAATCAAATCTGACTATTGAAACCTAATCCAAGAATGGCCAAACAACAAACAAAAGTCATAAAATGTTGAAACTCCATTGGGACAATTTTCAATCGATTTCCAATGAAAAAAAACATTATTAGTTCATGATGAAAAAGACATTATTAGTTCATGGAACTTTGGAAAAATTCAGAGAGATTTGAGAATATCAAAACAAGAGTTCCTCCCAGAGATAGAACAATAGCAAAAAACAGTATTGATCCTTGAGATCAGAGAATATCAAACTGACCTCATAATGTGTTTGATCATCCAGAAGCTTTATTAAACTGATGTTTTTCAATGTTTGATGATTAGCAAGAGAAATAATAATGGGAGACTTGGGTCTGGTTGCACAGAAGCCTATTAGATTTTGATTCAATAACGAAAACTGATGAAATAAGCTTTTTTTTTGAAAAGGAATCTTCTCTGAATGGTTCTCTTTGAATTTATCACGGTTGGAATTCAACAGGCATTTGTGCAACTGAGCATAAAACTATGAAATGCATTACTTCAATATTTTTTAATGGAGGTTACTCTACTCCATTAAAAGAAATTGAAGAATTACATCAGTAGACGTTACACAAAACATCATTGATAATAAACATATGTGAATAAACATAATGAACTATATACAGATTATCACAGTAAAATTCAATTAGGAATCATCAATTTACCGAGAAAGCTTTGAGAAAAACAAGGCACTGTATGATGCCCTCCATGGTATCACCGGAGAGACAGAAAGTGCCCGTCAGATGTCTGCCCTTGCGTGTGAGTGCAGCCGTCGGCAACGCTATGGCTGCAGCCGTCTTGGGGTGCAGCCCGAGCAGCCGCTCCAGAGAATCCATCTGGCAACGCAGCACTTGATACTGTATCACGAATGGCAACGAGAGCACACTATGTGTTGCATGTGTATCACAGAATCATGGAAATGGGAGCGTAATTTCTGTAGCATATGATCATGGAATTCATTCTGGTAACGCAGAAATTGATACTGTATCACAAATAGCAACAGGAGCGCACTATGTGTTGCATGTGTATCACAGAATCATGGAAATGGGAGCGTAATTTCTGTAGCATATGATCATGGAATTCATTCTGGTAACGCAGAAATTGATACTGTATCACAAATAGCAACAGGAGCGCACTATCTGTTGCATTTGATCAGTAGCTCATCTGGCAACGCAGCACTTGATACTGTATCACGAGGGGCAACGGGAGCACTCTATCTGTTGCATGTAATCACAGAATCCATTCTGGTAACGTAGCACTTGATACTGTATCATGAATGGCAACGGAAGCGCACTAATTGTTGCATGTGATCAGTCGCTCAAGGAATCTATCATGGTAACCCAGCACATGGTAGCCCACACAATGATTTTGGCAAAGTGTTTTTTGGGAATTCATCGTTTTTAGGTTAAGATCAGTCACTCAGATAATCATTTTGGCAACACAGTACTTGATACTGTATCTTGGGAGCGCAATATCAGTAGTAAGCTTTAGAAAGCCGTGTATCGATGTTTACAACGTTTTTGATGGTAAGAGCGCACTATCTGTAGTTACAAATTTGATGAAGATGTCATGGAGAATAGAATCAACTGGGTTGCACTCAATACTGCATCACAGCATCACTGTTGATAACACGCATCCCCAGAGCGTACATAGTAATGTAGCCTATATTACCATTAAGAATAACTATGTGTGGTAGCAAATAATGTGAAGATCCTCAAGATTGGAGTTTGTAGGAAGGAACACTAAGAGGAAAACAGGATTGAATAGTGATTACGGAATTTAGAGAAAATTTGGAGAGGGATTGAGGGATAGATAAGAAGAATGTGATGGAGAGGATATTTGAAAGTTTTTTCTTTATTAACAATTATCACCGATCTTGAAGGTACACTTTCAAAATGGCGACCGATACGAACTGAGCCGCCATATTGATTTCTCACTCAATTTGAACTGTTTTCGAAGTTGTTCAGTTGAGAGTCAAAGTTATATTTGAAGGAATCACCGGCGTAGAATACATTCTCTAATAATAGCAGCAGTAAGGTCTTTAGCTGCCATAATGTTTTTGTCCATTGCATTGAGTCCTCCATCATGGAAATTTGGAACATCACTATCATTATTGTCATGCATGTTGAAAGATATAGAATTATTTTTACAAATTTGTTGTTGAAGTCTATACACAACATAAGAATTATTTGAAGATTTGTAGAATGTTTATCATCTAAGAAGTCTGTCACACATTTTTAATACAAAGTCTGTCAAAAGTTAAAATGGATCATTATTGTAGGATCAAGTCCATTGAAATTTTTCTATTTATTGTCTTCAATTTATACTGCACTTGGTGATTTTCCTGTAAAAAGAGAAAGGACTTGATCAATTCTGTTTATTTCCTGTAATATCTTCTCTAAGATGAAAATTCCATTTTGTATGATATTCACTGTATGTTGATTTAGAAATGTACTGTTGTATGAGTGTGGTAGAAAACTCATTTATTTCAGCTACCCTATAATATAAGCTATATTATATTATATTATTTCAACAATAATATATAGCCTGCATTATAGCAATACAGATGTATTGTATGGTATGTGCTTTAACAGAGATTGAATCGATATTTCAAGAAGTTAGCTCATTCTACAATATCTCATTTGGGAAATTTAATCAAGTTTAGGATATTAATGAACTCAAGCCAGCCAGGTCGCTCGATATTATTATTTTCAATGAACTCATTCATGAACACCACTTGGGAAAATTCAGATTACATTGCTTGAAATTCGATAAGTTTTATATAATGGGAACAATAATAAAAGTATTGTTATGTAAGAGTAATTACTTTCCTCTGTAGTGGAAATTCTGTTTGAGAGAATAGTAACATGATAGAGCAAAATATATCAAGTATATGAATGGGATTGTTCGTTTTTAATACGTTTCTCAACTGTATATCTGAAAAAACTGTGGTTTACACATGGTTTGTAGTTTAATTTTGTAAGAAAAAAAATCATACAAGATGAAATTTCCTATTATCAAATAATTTTCTATTATTATGGCAAATAATCAAACCAACAGATTTTCAAGAAGAATGGACATCAAGGCAATCTAATAAACAAAAATTGATCAAACGCAACAAAATCAAAATTCTGGTAACGACAAATTTGGGAAGAATTCCCATGCACTCAAATTTGACCATGCATTTCATTCCAACCATTTCTTATCATGCAAATCATTCATTGTAAATGAATAAATTAATTATTGTAGAATTATTACTGCCATTTTTTCTCTGTTTTTCAAATGTGATGAATATATATATTCCTAGATATATGTGGAAAATATGAAGATACATATTTGGAGTGATCCATGGTCTGGTGGATAGAGTGCTTACTTAGAACCAAAGAGATCCCGGGTTCAAATCCGCTAATCACTAAAAGTTTTTGATCAGATCACTCCCGTGTTATCGGATGGGCAAGTTGAACTGTCGGTCCCGTCTGAAGTATGACAGTCGTGAGGCCCATTGACGGCTTAAATTATGTATTCAGGCGAGATGGGACCTTCCCGCAAGGGACTCCCAACAACAAGAGCCGTATTAATTCACTTTTACATATTCCCACAAGGTAACTTACATAATTAAGTATTTATTTATTGTTACAGGCATGGATCATACAATATTTGAATGAAACCTTCATGAGATACTGATCTTTCAATCTATAGTGAGGTCCACATTATAATGGCAGAGTACGATTGACAATGCTGTTTCTGTCCTTTTCTATCATACATCAAAACAGATAGCACTATCTGTCTCTCGCTTTGCAATGTTGTCTATTTGCCAGAATATTTTATATTTACTTTTGACAGTGACTGTACAAAACTGAACAAACCATATTCTCAGCCGCCATTTTTTTTCTTCATTCTATCAAAATACTTGAGTATACAAGTCGTATAATTGATTTAAAATGTATTTTTGAAACAATAAAATAATTTTAAAACATTACCTTATGATAAACACAAATTAAAATACCTGAAATGACATTTTAAAAGTTGATAACTAACCATCCTAGACTTCATCCATGCTTAAGTTAGCCTACCCGTATCGGTTAGACCTACTTGTACCGGTATAAATAATAATGAAAAGTTATTTCAGAATTAATCCATTGAAATTACTTATTTTTAAATAGGATTTCTATTTTTCTATTATTTTTGAAGGAAACTGGAATAGAATACCTACCAAATAACTCAATTTCTGTTGTTTTGAAATTCAGATTGTTGTATCACAGCTTTTTAAATTAGCCGCCATTTCAGGTTTTTATAAAGATAAAAATCTGATATCAGTCATGAAAGAAAATTTTTGAATCAAATTATGAAAGAATATATTTTCTCGATCAATTTGACATCATCATCATCATCTTCACTTCAGGGATTAGGTTTATTAATGAGCCTGTTCCGGTACCCATCTCTTTCTTGGTCTCCCTACATCTCTTTTTCCTGTAGGTCTATAGTTTTGGACTACAACTTGACATTAAATTGATTATTTTATCAAGGAAATGATAATTATCATCAGATTAAATTTGATGAGATGAATTGAGTAACAGCTGTGTACAGTCAGTGGCAAAATGGAGAGATTTGGCAACGTTTTTCTCCTATCATTCTTCACTGCCATTATAACATGGACCTCACTATAGAAGTGTATTTTCAAGAAATATAGTATTGAGAACCAATCACAGTGAACAATCTCAAGAATCACAAACTGAGTTTATAAGCCGTGGATTCAAACTCCTTTGTCCCGCAAACAATAGTTCAGCCGCGTTGACTAATCAATCGAATTATAGTTCTGAATTGACTCCATCCGTTCTCAAGTCCAATATCCACTGATCAGCGTTGGGTGTGAATTTCAAAGACCTACTCAAGATGGCGTCAGAACTGAGAAGCGCAAACTTGGACTCAAGTGGAGACACGATCTTAATTCGAAAACAAACTTGAGTCCGGCCGCCACTGCTGGACAGACCAGGCTGCTAAGTCGATTATGGAAATTGTGAAGTCCCATTTCAGAAGACTTGATGGATAGAGATCGTGAAGTTAGAGGGAAAGAGGAAATGATAAAGAAAAGAAAAGACGAATGAAGAAGTGGGAGAGAAGTTTTGAGGAACAAGAAGAGATAGTGAAGATGTACAGGACTAGATGGGAGAAGTGATCATGGAAGTGAGAAGAAAAGACGAATGAAGAAGTGAGACAGAAGTGTTGAAAAACAAGAAGAGATAGTGAAGATGTACAGGACTAGATGGGAGAAGTGATCATGGAAGTGAGAGGAAAAGAGGAATTGATAGAGAAGAAAAAAGACGAATGAAGAGATAGCGAAGTTGCAAGGACTAGATGGAGATCGTGATAATGGAAGTGAGAGAAGATGAGATGATGATAGAGAAGGAAGAAGAAAAGGAGGAGATGGAGTGAGAGAGAAAGGCTGCAGAGCTAGAAGAGATAGCAAAGGTGTAGCCTTGAATGAGGAAGAGAGGAAGTAGAGGAGAAACAAAGGAGGTGGAGGAGAAAGAGAGGAGGTGAAGGAAGAGAGAGAAATTTATGGAGATAGTGATGCTGGAAGTGAGAGGAGAAGAGGTGATGATAGAGAAGAAAGACGAAAAGAAGAAGATAGAGTGAGAGAGAAGGGCTGAAAAACTAGAAGAAATAGTGAAGTTTCACAGGACTAGATGGAGATCGTAATCATGGAAGTGAGAGGAGAAGAGGTGATGATAGAGAAGAGAAACGAAAAGGAGAAGATGAAGTGATAGAGAAGGACTGAGAGAAGAGGTGGCGAAGTTGCAAAGTACTAGATACTAGATGATGCAGGGATCGTGATGACGAAAGTTAGAGGAGGAGAGGTGATGATAGAGAAGAAAGACGAGAAGGAGAAGATGGAGTGAGAGAGAAAGGCTGCAGAACTAGGAGAGAAAGCGACGGTGTAGCCTTGATGAGAGAAGAGAGGAAGTAGAGGTGAAACAAAGGAGGTGGAGGAGAAAGAGAGGAGATGAAGAAAGAGAGAGAAATTGATGGATATAGTGATGATGGGAGTGAGAGGAGAAGAGGTGATGATAGACAAGGAAGACGAAAAGGAGAAAATGGAGAGAGAAAGAAGGGCTGAAGAACAAGAAGAGATAGTGGAGTTGCACAGGATTAAATTAAAATAATGATGATGGGAGAGAGAAAGAACGTGGTGAAGATAGAGAAGAGGAAATGTAAAAGATAGAGAAGTAGTGAAGGGCTGGAGAACTAGAAGAAGTAGCGGAGGATTAGCCTGGATGAAGAAAGAGACGAAGTAGAGGAGGTAGAGGAGAAAGAGAGAAGGTGGAGAGATAGAGAGAGAGAAAGAGACATAAACAAAGAGAGATAGAGAAGAAAGAGAAACGAAGAAACAAGAAGGGATGTGAGAAGCAGGAGACGAAGTCTAAAAGGAAATGGGAGTTTTAACGAGGAGCTGGAGCTGTAAGGAGTGAAAGGAAAAGAAAAATATGTAGGAATTAGAATAGGAAGAACAAGAAGAAAACGAAAAAGAAGCAAGAGATAAACTAAGGAGAAGTCAGTGAGAGAGGAGGAAGAAGGAGAGAAAAACAAGGAGAGGAGAATACGAACGAGTAGGGAAGAGAATGAAGAAGAGAAGAAGGAGAAGGAGCAGTAAATGAGAATTAGGAAAAAAGGAAAGCTGGGGGGAAAGAACATGAGAAGAAGAAAAACAAGAATGAGAGAAAGAAGATTAAAAACAATTAGAAAGTATAACAAGGAGAAGGAGAAGAAAGAATATGAAGGAGGAGAAAAAGAAGGGGGGAAGAAAATGAAAATAAAAGAATAGTGAAGAAGAAGGAGAGGGTTAGAAAAAAAATAGTTTGTAAGAGGATGCAAGAATCAGAAATCAAACAGCAAATATACAAAGAAAAAACAAACAATTGACAAACTCAAGTAAGCAAAAGACTAAAATAGGAAATGAAAGAAGAAGACAAAACCGGAAGAAAGAAAATTCACAGATTAGTAGGAATAGAAGAGAAGAGAAACAGAAACCTTGTAGATAGTTTGAATTGCGTGATTCCCTTCTCCGAAGCAAACATTGTTAGCGACTGCGATATCTCTGGTTGCCAACCGAATTAGTTGAACAAAGTGGACAGTAGACAAGGATAGAAGATAAAGAAGACAACACATTGGAAAAAGGACAGAACATGAAGAGGACAAGACAGTAGACAAAGAGGGTAAGACCATCTTGACCAACTTGCCTTCCAACTTACTCAACTAACTAGATGCCAGTTACCAGAGCAGGACTTACAAACAAACAAGATTTGAAGATGTCCACTGCTCATTCTGATTTGGATTATGTTGGTAGCACTGTATCTACAAGATAATATTTACTTGGTGCAACTTTATGTACACGTTTCAAGGTTTCGTTTAGTGACTACTTTAGTTGATGTTATTCTAATTATGAATAAATATCGGGGACCGAACTTCGCTCTGGAGTGTAAAAGCATAGAAAATTTGTAACGAAAGATTGAATTTAGGCCTATAGTTTATATTTTTATTTATTCATTTTCTCAGTCGTACAATATTATTTTTTCGCCCCACTTGGATGTAATGAGCTGGATTACGTGCGTCATATGGAGGCCGAAAATGATTGTTTTCTGACCAGGCCGGTAAAATTTTTACGGCCCTAGGGCTGTAGAATAACCTTGAAGTCAGCTGATTCTGATTTGTTGTAAACGTGTTTACAAAGTAGTATATGAAACGGAATCAGTTTATGCTTCTAGAATTGAATAAAGTATTTTGCAATAAGATACTATCATTTTATTTGGATGAATGAAATACAGATAAGATATATATTATAAACTATCTAAATTTGATTTTCAGAGTAGGATAGAACTTCTAACCTAAACTTCCCAAGTCGATGACAACAAGCATTGTTGACCTTGACATTCAGATTGGCCAAATTTCAAGTGTGTTGAAACAGCTGATCAAAAAACTATTCATTATTTGTGTTTATTATTTAATAATTAAAACATTTATAATGATATCATCTTATTGTCATATGAAAGAATAAAAAAGTATAAACTCAACCTCCCACATAATTGAACATAATCTTTTAGGTTATTTAGACAAATCAGAATAAAAAATAAAAATACTTGGACAATTTCCTGATATTAAGATTACCTCAGATTTGCTAGAGCTATGACCTTCCACTTTTGCTTTCGGAAGTGCTTAATGAACAATTATTCTCATATAATATATATTGTATATTTTTCTGTGTGGCGAAAAATAGCGTTCGCACCATGGGCAAAAATGTTTTTCCGGCTCTCAATCTTTTCAAAATCGATTTCGAGCCGGAAAAGTCTCATTTTCGGCCCTAGGTGCGAAATATACTATTACAGTTATATGAGGAGGCACAACAGGCTTATGCCCAAGACTGTCCCTTTTCATATTTATACTACAGTCCAAATCAAAATCTATGTTGAGCTCCTATCACTCATCAAAATAACAATTTACTCACACTTCAAAAAAAAAAACACATCATCAATTACTATGAAATCGATTTAGAATGATATACTATGTTTGCTACAATATTTCTTAATATACTATGTACTATTCTACACTAACAGCATCTAGTTATTATTTTGGACTTTCTAAAGTGAACATGTTTTCCAAAAAAAGAGAAATAAAAAAAAGTTTTTCTTGCTGAATAATTCTTCTCGTGAGATCAGCTGAGGAATAACCCAAACATGTACTCGCTCACTCACTCCCATTACGGTATCGACAGACGAAAAAATTCCCAGCTGTTTTTCCAAGGACGTATTTATCCTTTTAATGTCCTTCAGCGAGTTATCCCAGGGTTGAGACCTAGTGCGATCGAATTTTCATATCATTAACCTACTTTGTTCCAAATTTCGTGAGAATCGTTAGAGCCGTTTTCGAGATCCGGTCACATAGAGATAAAAAAATAAACATAAAAACATATATAAACAGAAATTGCTCGTTTAAGGCTAGTTTCACACTCATTCGGTTCGTTTCGTTTTCGGTTTGTTTTCGGCAAATTCCGATAAGTGTGAAACGATGATTCAGTTTGAATTCGGTACCGAATAGCAAACCGCATAGCACCGAACGCCCCCTCGACACGAATAGGTTTCATCATATTCGAATTCGTTGCTAGGGAGACAGAAAAAACAAAGTCTTTTTCACAAGCTTGCCTTTTTTGTTTTCATTTTAACCTGATATCGTGATTATCTGTTTCAAAATTCTCCAAGTCAAAATCATATGGTCAATTCATTTCTGTTAGTTCACAGGAACATTTTTTTCTTAATGAATAGTTTGCTGAAAAAAAATATGAAAGATATAAATTAAAACTTAAGGAGAATTCTCATTTTTCCACGAATATTACATGATTTCATCAATGGAGAGGAGAGATGAAGTTTATATACCATGTGTCAAAACAAGGAACAAATTTTCAATTTAAAAAAATAATCTCTCTGAACATCCAAAATTAACATAATCAAAAAGAAACTATTCAAATAATTCACAATTTTCAATTAGCAAACTTTAAAATTTTTTTGTTCAAGAAATAACATCTTACAATTTCAATCAGCTGTGCTGAATAGTGGGTTGTGTTTTTTTCTGACTCTAAATTTACAATTTACAATTTAACACCAGCTGTTATATTTAAATATACCAGCATGAACTGTGAAAATCCAAAACACAGCTGTGTTTGAGAAGAAAATACCTAATTAGAACCGTACGAATTAAAACCTGACATGAATGAAAGCCTCATTCGTTTTCGGTAACGAACCGAACCGAACCGAAAACGAACCGAAAGAAGCGTGTGAATCTAGCCTAATAGTATAGTATTACAAAACATTACATGCCACTGCATTTTATACTACAAAGAAACGAAAGTCATTTTATTGAAAGGGAATAAGACCAAATGCATGAGCAAGGACTTGATATTCCAAGTGAGAGCTATTTTAGATTCTGTCAATGAAAATGAGAGGAGAAGGTTTCAATATTGAGTAGGCCTTCATTGGACACTCAATAATCAAATATCAATAACTTTGATTCAGCGATTTTCCGACAGGAATTCAAATTTTCCAGGTGTCTGACGAGTGAATTGACGTGTGACTGACAGCCTATTAAAATTCCTGCTGACATTGCAAAATCGACCCAATTCCATTGAACTAGAAGCAGTGTGAGAGGACAAGAAGTCTCACAGAAGGAAGGAAGAAGGAGAATTGAGAGGGGAGAGTTTAAGGAAGAAGAAGAAAAAGGAGAAGAGGAAGTAGTAAGAGAAGAAGAAGAAGAAGAAGAAGAAGAAGAAGAAGAAGAAGAAGAAGAAGAAGAAAAAGAAGAAGAAGAAGAAGGAAGAAGAAGAAAAATTGGTCAGACACGAATTGGAATCAGTGGTATCGAGAAGTCTGAAGATGTAATTTGTAAGTGACTCGGAACCCCCCCAAGACGGAAGCACGATGGTGTCAATTTTAATGAGGCAACCTGAGATGGATGATTCACGAGAACAAGGAAGGAGAAGACGAGAGAGAGCTGGATGAAGAAGTGAGGAGAATTATTGTGGTGGCGAAGAAGAAAGATGGGGAGTAAAAGGAAGTTTGGGGAGTATGGTTCTTTAGGAGTGTAAAGAGAATGTGGGAAATGAATAGGCAAGGTATAACAAAAATAACGAATAAGAGAGAAGAGTGATACTGTACAATAGTACCGATTACAACTGAGGTTGGATTAAATAGAATGGAATGACTTTTGTTTGCACAATATTTTTTGATTTTTGATAATTACTGTTCTAAATTTTGTACTTAATCATTGGTGAAATTTGAATCTAAATTTTCTGCACTATTTCGAAATAATATGTTTTTCTTTTAGTGCTTTCGAAAGGAATGGTTTCTTTTTGCTGATGATGCCTAGATTTTATATTTTTCATTTCATTCAAGTTTATGTATGAATAATTATGTTAATTTATTTATATTTTCGATGATATGTCATTATAAAGAGTTCGTAATATGTCTCGTATATTCTGAATTGGCAATAAATGAAAATGGAGTTTGGACCACTGAACCCACGAATATGGAGGAGAATGGAAGAGAATAGTGAGGAAATGAACAAGAAAAATCTGGTGTGGTACACTCACATAACTTTCCTTGCTCATATTTGAAACTACGATCTGACTTCTGTATATCTATATAAATATAAATGCGAAATGGCACTCACTCACTCGCATAACTAAAAATCTACCGGACCAAAAACGTTCAAATTTGGTAGGTATGTTCAGTTGGCCCTTTAGAGGGGCACTAAGAAATCTTTTGGCAATATTTTAACTCTAAGGGTGATTTTTGAGTGTTTAAAGTTCGTCTCTTAGCATGTATATTCTTCTTTTTCTCTTAATTATAACTGAAAATTGTCCATACCATATGTTAATATAGAACTGTAATCTAGAGAGAGTATCTCTTCGAAAGAGTTGTTAACTGGTAACTAAATTGATAATTTTGTCAGGTTGGCATTAAGTTGAGTTGACTTTGTTAGGTTGGCACCAAGTTGAAGATTTAAATGCATTTATCGCGGAAAAATTGATTGGGCATTGCTACTTCAATCTGGGGAATATTATATTACTAGCCGTCAGGCTCGCTTCTCTCGCCATATCCGTTTAGCCAGACGTTTAGTCTGGATCCCCGACTGGATCGTCCTAACATATGATAAAAATGCTCAAATGAAAAATGCTGCTTATCTCATTCTTGGACGAACCAGTCGGGGGTCCAGGGGGCGGAGCCCCCTGGTTAGACGGATACGGCGAGCGAAGCGAGCCTGACGGCTAGTTTTATTCATATTTTCGATGATATGTCATTATAAAGAGTTCGTAATATGTCTCGAATATTCTAAATTGGCAATAAATGAAAATGAAATTCGATGAAGTTTGGACTACTGAACCACGAATATGGAGGAGAATGGTGAGGAAATGAACAAGAAAAAGAGGTTAAAAAAGTTATGAAAACCCAAGAAGGAGGGAGATATTTAATAGTGAGACTGAGAAAGTCATCTTGATCATTTTCCTGTTTTACAGGGAAGTAGAATTAGTGAATAGTTCATTAGAAAAAGAAACTGATTACCTTATGTTATTTATGTAATTTATATTTAATATTATAATAAAGGGTTTTAGTGAAAGTATCAATAATTAATAATGAACCATAATTATCATTTAAAATATCTAATTTGCTAAGGAATCAATGATTAGAATGATACTTGAACAGACTACGCCTCAAATACTAGAAAAAAAATTATTTTTCCATCTACACTACTTGTCTCTTCTCCCTCTCCATCCTCTATCCTTCTTTTAATCATCCTCCACCGTATTCTCCCTCTCTGTCATTTCATTACATCTTTTCTCTCCGTTCTCAGCTTGAACAGAAGTAATTTGGAGAAAAGTTGTAAAAGTTGTCTTTCAACGTTTCTACACCACGAAAAGTTATGAAGTGGAAAAGAGTCGCCCTATAAAACACATCGTTCAAGCATTTAGTGATAATATAGCGACTGCATTTCCATCTTCCATCTACGTCTTTTATTTACTCAGAGTTATTATCTTGCCTCTCTATTTTCTTCTTCTTCTTTTTCTTCTTCTTCTCCTCCCACTTCTTCTTCTCCTTCCACTACACCTTCTTCTCCACCCTCTCCTTCTTCTTCTACTCATTGTAGTTGTCCTTCGCCTCTCCTTTTCTATTCTTCTTCTTTTTCTTCTTTTCTTCTTCTTCTTCCTCTCCTTCTTCTTCTACTCATTGTAGTTCTCCTTCGTCTTTCCTTTTATCTTCTTCTTCTTCTTCCTCTTCTTCTTCTTCTTCTCCTCCTCCTTTTTCTTATTTTTCTTCTTCTGCTCCTCCTCCTTCTTCTTCTTTTCCTTCTTCTTCTCCTCCTCTTTCTTTCTCTTCTTCTCCTCCTCCTCCACCGACTCCTTCTCCTTCTTCTTTTCCTCCCTCTGCTTCTTCTTCTCTTCCTACTTCTTCTTCTCCTTCCTCTTCACCTTCTTCTTCACCATCTTCACCTTCTTTTTCTACTTGTTGTGGTTGTTATTCTCCTTCTTCTTCTTCTCCTCCTCCCAATGCTTGTTCTTCTCTTCCTACTTCTTCTTCTCCTTCCTCTCCACCTTCTTCTTCACCCTCTCCTTCTTCTTCTTCTTCTTCTTCTACTCATTGTAGATGTTATTTGCCTCTCCTTTTCTATTCTTCTTCTTTTTCTTCTTCTCATTCTTCTTCTTCTTCTTCTTCTTCTTCTATTTCTTCTTTCCTCCTTCTTCTTCTTCTCTCCTCCTTCTTCCTGTTGATCTTCTTCATCTCCATCTTCTTCTTCTACTCATTGTAGTTACCCTTCCTTCACCTTTCCTCTTCTTCTTCTTCTTCATCATCAAATATTTTCTTTTCTTCTCTGCTCCAGCCGCCCGCTCCAGTTTTATTCACTTGGGAGTTATTTCCCAACAAAACATCAGTTTCATGCAATCTTTTCAGCGTTTTATGTCGTTTTAAAACTCTTATTCATCCTGCGTTGACAGTCTCTATCTTAAGCTCAAGCTGTAAATGTTAGTTAATAGCCGTCTATGCAGCGGTTGGTTGTATTATGATAGTCCTCAAATTACGATTTAGATATATAAGTTAAGACATGAGCGAATCTAGAAATAATTCATGAGTTTCCTGTATTGCAAAGATGGTAATGTTGGGGGAGATATCAATGTTGAAAGAAATTTATTTGAAATATTGTCACAATCATTTATTGATTGAAACATATTTAAGAAACTAGTTCCGGTTGTTACACAATTTTCAATTTACTTACTTTACAACAACAAATTCGAAACCATATTATTATATTAGATATCTCATAGGAGATTTTGTTATAAATATTTTACTCCACGATATCAAATAATTATCACTATACTCCTAAACAATAGACCCATACAGGATATTTCAATAGATGGAAGTTACTGAGATACTATTCAAAAAATCTGGTGTGGAACACTCACAAAACTTTCCTTGCTCATATTTGAAACTACGATCAGACTTCTGTATATGTGTTTATATAATTGTTTTTAGAGTACTTTTTCTTTGTGTGAATTGTGAAATTCGATGATTTTTTTAGTCGTAATTTTTTTAAAGTCGTCAAAACAGCTGTTCTACAGATGAAATATTTCGACTATGTGTTCTTTTTATGAACTGCGCTACCTAGCTACATCATGCACGAGAAGGAGGTTACTAAGTCCATTTCCCAAGGATGGGGTGGACCCCCCATTGGTTTCCCAGAAAGAAGACTCATGCCAGTTGATAGAGCTGATAAATAACTATACAGGGTATGAATTTGAAAAAAATCGGTCAAGTTATTTTTGAGAAGATCGTGAAAAACATGGTTTTTTAGTAATTATCCGCCATTTTTCTCAAGAATATTACGGAGCTCCTGCAATATTTTTCCAGAAAAAAACTCATGTCATTTGATAGGGCCTATCATAGTTATCCATGGATAACTTTGGCACTTTATAGCTATAGCTATCCATGGTATAAATTTGAAGAAAATCGTTAGAGCCGTTTTCGAGAAAACCGTGAAAAACATGGTTTTTTAGTCATTATCCGTCATTATTGGTAGAGCATCCTTCCTCTGATATTGTAGGCCTCATTATACTAATGATTCCTTATTATCAAACGTCAATTGTCTGAAAATCAAAAGCTGACTTGAAGGGATGTCACCAATAATTACAATCATGTGATGGAGAATGACTGCTCTTTTCTCTCTCTCTTTCTCTCTCTCTCTCTCTCTCTGTCTCTCTCTCACTGTGGCAGGGTTGTGTGTCAGAGAGGACCAGGAGTTCTAACTCCACCCTAATAAAGGCATATCATCAATCAATCACTCTCTCTCTGTCTCTATCTCTCTTTAATTCCAATCTATATCTAAATTTCTGAATTTCACTCACTCTCTCAAACCCCCTCCCACCCTATGCACGCCACCTTTTCCGCCTCATAATCATATTTACTCCTCTTCTCCCCTCTTTATTCTTCCTACTCCTTTGAATGTTTTCTTCTATTATTTATCCCTCTTCCTCATCTTTAGTGAGAATCTTCTCGTATTTCACGTTTTAATAATCTTTCTATTTTTTCGCATTCAGGAATCTATTTCATCACTTTAATTATGATCCCAACTTACTAATTGATGCTTTTCTTCTCCTCATTCCTCCTCTTCTTCTTTCCTTTCCTTCTCCCCTCCTCTCTTATTTCCCTTTCCTATTCTCATCGATTCATTTTTTATACTTTGTAAAATTAGTTGAATAATTAGCAATACCGTCATTTGATGCAAATTAGTGTATGAGCCAGTAAATATTGTAACATACATAAATAAAGAACTCTGATCTAATCTAATCTTATTTGTTACCATCTTCAGAGGATTCTTCTCATCTGTCCCTTTCTTTTTTCCGTTCTCTTATTTGCTTCCTTCTTATCCTCTATCATTTCCTCCTCCTTTTCTGCTTCATCTCTTCAATCCTTTCCCCACTCGTTACTATCATTAGCATCCCATCACATAATTATCCATTCTCTCCCTCTCAACAGAATTGCATCAATCCATCTCTCTCATCTCCGTTTATCACCGTACTTTCTCTCTCGCTTTCTCAGCAATCAGATCTTGTCAGCTCTATTAGAGAAAAGGTGTATCGGGAGACCTTTTGCGTTTTATCCCCGAGGGGACAACTGATTGGCGAAATCAGTGGTCATGGTAAAAGGGAGTGTGTGAGAGAGAGAGCGAGTGAGAGTGGGAGGAAGAGAGTGGACTTTGGGACGAGGATTTTATTGTCGTTCATCTGTCAGGGTTGAAGAGGGAACGAATGATGTCCCAATCAACTTACCTCCACTTACTACCATTTCCCTTTTCTTTCTTCCTCATCACCAACTCTCTCATCTCCTTCTTTTTACTCCTTCTTCTTCTCATTCTTATCTTTTTTCTTCTTCTTCTTCTTCTTCTTCTTCTTCTTCTTCTTCTTCTTCTCTATATTATCCCTCTTATCCTTCTACTCCCACTTCTCGTTGGATAACCAAAAGGGGTGGAAGATTGGAAGGATATCCTTAGATCTCCTTTTTGATGAATAACTAGAAGTTCAAACTTCACTGTTTCATGTGGGAAAGTTAAAGTAATAACTGTACTTTTTTTTATTTCATCACGTATCTCTGCTCTTAATACTTAACTGATACTCTTTAATATTACTTTTTGTGTAGTAGAAGTTGATATTGTAGTAATTATTCATATTGAATGAAAAAGACTAAGAAATTGTCAAAAAAACACTGTTTATCAATAACTAAGAAATTGTCAAAAAAACACTGTATTTGATAATTTCTTAGTCTTTTTCATTCAATATCTTTAATATTACTCTTACTTTTATTTCTCAACGCCAGATATTATGTCGAATTTTCTACACATCAATGAAGTTATCTGCATATTTATCTTCTTCTTCTCCTTCATCATCCCTCTTTCATCTAGTATCTCAGATTTATTGCCTCTGAGATTTACTTCTCAGATATTCTAGAGGTGCGTACAGACTTTCGCTCTGCTCCGCAATCGAACGTCACTCGAGCAGATCGATTGATGATCGACCGGGGAGCAAGAGTGGAACGCGAGAAGAGCTAACATCTCCCGTAACGTTCATGATCGGTGCGACTGCAGAGCGGGGCGGAGCGATTGCGGCACGAGAGCGGAGCGTGCGCGGAGCGGGTTGGAGGCGTATATTTGTACGCAGCTCAATAGTATAACAATGAAACTTTCAATTCTGACATTTTTCAAATTTATTTAAATGATAAGATTTTTCTGTAACATAAAACTATAAGTTCTTCCATCTTTCCTATGAACTCAGAATTGTATATTTGAAATGTTTCTACTTCCTACCTTACTCTAATATTTTCCTCTCTCTATTGTGTTCACTCATTTTCAAGTGAGTATGATAAATGTTGAATTGATAATAATAAAAAGAATACCTCATAACCACTTCATCTTACTACATCTACACATCACATCTCACAAAACACTTTGTTAGAAATAATTCCTCCTTTGAATTACCATTCATTTGAATTTCTGTCAGCTTTCCGTAATTCAGATGATACATACTAAACATTTGTTAAAGTAGTCAGATAAAAAATTACCAACATTATATGATCCCAGTATCATTATTCAAGTCCCAAATTACAAATAAAATCCAATTGAAAGCTACGAATAAAGAACAATGGATGAGACACGGTGTCGTCGGAAAATACTGGAAAAGTGGGTGAGAAGCTGTGCAAGATGCTATCGCGAGGAAAAGCCAGTCCCTTGGCGACCCTTCCGACTCGGAAAACTTGGAAAAGCGCTTTCCACAGAAACACAGAACACACGGTAGCGGCGCCAAATTGAGAAAATAAAACTGTTGAGTGATGCGCTTTTCATGATAACAAGCTAGATAATCCGTTACAGTTTTCCTTTTCACTCAGTTTTCCGGTGTTTCACGAGTTTTCCAGATTTCCACAAATCTGATTGGTTAGTTTATCATCTGTTTGTTTTATTCCCATCCTGTATTTTCCCTACTTCTCTCCAGATGTTCTCTTTCTTTATATAATCAACCATTCATTGAACAGTCTTTTCGACTTTTTTATAACATTTTACTCAAAACACTTCAAATATTTTTTTTCTAAATCAATGAAAAACCTTCAACGTTTTATATCATATTCCTCAAAACACTTCAAACAATTTTTTTCTAAATAAATAAAAAAACCTTCAACGATTAGTTGACAGTAGGAGGACGTTGAGTGGAAACAGTCAGAGACTTTCATTAGTTTTATGACATTATAGATTATTTACAAAGGCTGTTGAACATATATACTGGAAGCCATAAACACGATCACACCAGTAATCATCAATTACATACTTCATTCAACAAGTAGCTGGTAACCCGTGCTTCGCAAAGGTCCAATTAAAAACTTGACAAAATGAAAACTTGACATCCTGGTATTGAATGAAAAAGACTAAGAAATTGTCAAAAACCACTGATTTATTGATAATTAGAAAGACCGGTTTCGGTTATTACACCATTGTCTGATAAACTAATTGTTCACATAGATATGATAAACAATTCACATAGATTCATGATAAACAATACTTCACATAGTTGCTTATGAAGACATATCTAATTGCAATGACTAATCGGTGTGAGTTGCGTCACAAGCAGCTATGTGAAGTATTGTGACTAAACGTGTCTGACTAAACGTGTCACAAGCAGGTATGATAAACTAATATTATTGTTTATCAGAGATTGACAATAGTGTAATAACCGGAACCGGTCTTTCTAATTATCAATAAATCAGTGTTTTTTGACAATTTCTTAGTCTTTTTCATTCAATATGAATAATTACCACCTTCTCAACTACACCTTATCAACTTCTCAACTACACAAAAAGACATCCGGGTATCTTCAATCATTTTGAATAGGCCCATAACCATCTTCGGGAATTGGAAATCTATTTGAAAAATTTCATGTTAATCAGTCCAGTAGTTCAGACGATGTCTCATTCGTGAATTTCCTTAGGCTGGGCGGTAACCGGTTAGTCAAGACAAGACTAGTCACGTTTAGTCACAATACTTCACATAGTTGCTTATGAAGACATGTCTAATAGCAATGAATAATCAGTGTGAGTTGCGTCACAAGCAGCTTATGTGAAGTATTGTGACTAAAACGTGTCTGATCAAGTCTTGTCTTTTCTTAACTAATTGGTGTGCGCCTAGCCTAAGGCCTAAGCTATTCGTGATTATAAAGGTGCGTACAGATATATCAGCTGATGCCAAGCTTTTTATATCTGTATCTTACCATTTATGTAAAAATACAGATATAATCAGCTGGTTTAAAAGTGAATTGCTCATGTTCGCGGCGCGTATATCTGTACGCACCTTAAGCTAATCATTTCCTTCATTATATTGAATGTGGATAATATTCTACTCCTCTACTAGAATTCGATAGAGGTAATTCGATAACTGAGATACATTTGAATGATTTTTTTTAATTTGATGCCCAAGGTTTGATGAACTCAAGGTTTATGCATAAGTAATAAGACATGATTGAAATAAATAAACTGAACTAGAGAAGGGCGAATTTTTTTTTTTTAATTAATTCTCTCTCTGGTCGATACTGATCACAAATAATTGATCAATACACTTCCACTCCAGTCTAATTCGAAGATTAATTATTTCTATATCCTCCATCACGCACTCCGAAATTCCATTAAAAATCCCCTATTCCTCATTAACAGATTAGTGAATCGATGCATAAAATCCCTACATTTTAACTCTGAAAAATATCAAGGATAAAAACAAATTGAGCTAAAAAGCTCTGAAAAACATGACGGCTAAAAATATATGAAAAATCGGGAACAGCCCTACTCCATTACTGTTGTTATTGTTGGAGGATTTCCATTAACGATCGGTTCACTTTAAACTGTCACTACTGGTTGAAACGAGAAGCATTGTTGTTATCTATTATGAATGCTGTCGGTTTGGAATAAGTCTGTATAGCAATATATCCTTTATAAATGTGAGCGATTAAGGTTTAAAAATTTCCCTCCATCACGGAATCGAGTAAATCAGAAAGTCAGAATGATTGAGATAGAAGATTGAAGAGGAAAACGGGGAGGAGTATGAAATTGTGGAATTTGACGATATATTAGTTTTTTTATTTAACTTTGGAGAGGAATATGGCACAGGGAAAAATCTTGTGTGGTACACTCACACAACTTTCCTTGCTCATTGAACTGGGAGCCTCATTCTTAAACGATAATAATTTAGAGAAATAACATAATGACGATTGGCGGCAACATAATTATTTGAAACTACGATCGGACTACTGTATATGTGTGTATATAATTATTGTTTTCAGAGTACTTTTCCTTTGTGTAAATTGTGAAATCCGATGATTTTTTAAAAGTCGTCAGAACAGCTGTTCTACAGATGAAATATCTCGACTATGTGTTATTTTTATCGACTGCTCTACCTACCTACCTCATGCACGAGAAGATGGTTACAAAGTACATTTCTCAAGGATGGGGTGAACCCCCCATTAGTTTCCCAGAGAGGAGACTCATGCCAGTTTATGGGGCTGATAAATAACTATACGGAGTATGAATTTGAAATAAATCAATCGAGTAATTTTTGAGAAAATCGTGAAAAACATGGTTTTTCAGTAATTATCCGCCATTTTTCTCGAGAATATTACGCAGCTCCTGCAATTTTCCTAGAAATAAGACTCATGTCAGTTGATAGAGCTTATAAATAGCTATCCATGGTATAAATTTGAAGAAAATCGTTAGAGCCGTTTTCGAGAAAATCGTGAAAAACATGGTTTTTTAGTAATTATCCGCCATTTTTCTCGAGAATATTACGCAGCTCCTGCAATTTTCCCAGAAATGAGACTCATGTCAGTTGATAGGGCTTATAAATAGCTATCCATGGTATAAATTTAAAGAAAATCGTTAGAGCCGTTTTTGAGAAAATCGTGAAAAACATGGTTTTCTAGTAATTATCCGCCATTTTTTCCGCCATCTTGAATTGAATTTTATTGAATTTCTTATTGTCGGGTCCTCATGGTATAAGGACCTTAAGTTTGAAATTTCAAGTCAATCGGTTAATTAGGAATGGAGTTATCGTGTTCACAGACATACACACATACACACATACACACACACACACACACACACAGACCAACACCCAAAAATCATGTTTTTGGACTCAGGGGACCTTGAAACGTATAGAAAACTTGAAATTGGGGTACCTTAATTTTTTTTGGAAAGCAATACTTTCCTTACCTATGGTAGTAGGGCAAGGAAAGTAAAAATGAGGTGAAAAAAGATAGAGCAAGGATCGGAATTGAACAGAGACGAAGAAGTGGAATAAAGAAGGAAGGATAACAAAATGATAGGACAGAATAGATTATACACAGTAGTAAAAAGAAGTAACTATAGGGATAAAGTGGGGAACATTATTTTTATTTGTCAATCAATTATTCATTTAAAAAAAATTTATCATTAATCAATTTCATAGGAATTCGAATTTAGTATATGGGGAGTGCGAGAGCTGAACTAGCGACTAGGCTATTGATATATTGAATGGAGAGGGCTGGGAGAAACTGTTAGAGATGAAATTAAATAGAGAATGCATTTACTCAAATGCTAATTAATATATAATTATTATATATTAGTTCCATTATAATAATTATAGAAACTGTTAGGATTTATTAGAATAGCCTGGAGGTACCGATCTCAGCTGATTGAGGAGTTCAACACTTGTAAATGTGATTAGGAATCTTTGGGTTTTCTACTGGTTTAAATAATGCAATCTTTCTCTTAACATTATTCCATTAATTATTATTCATTTGTAATAGTAGTCAACTCGTGGCAGACAGACTGAAGACGCTTGCTGTAGAAAATTTATCAAGTGATTATATTTGTTTTGTTGTTGTTATTAATGTCAATAAAGATTTTTCGAATTATTATTATTAAATCATTTATCATCAAAATCAATTATCATCAAGTGACAATCGGAAGAGCATGAACATGAAAGAAAGTGACAAAGCAACTTGAATATTCATCTCCCAAATTTAGATTAAAATCGATTTTAAATAAGGTTAAATCTTTCACTGAGAAGGAAACATTAAAGGGATAGGAGTGAGAGGCAGGATATTGATTGATTGATTGATTGAGTACTTTATTTATGTGGATTACAATATATACTGGCTTATACACTTATATACAATAGCTTACAATACAGCAAAATTATAGATGAATTTACATAATATAGACTAAGAAAATAATTATTGAACTATAGGGGATAGTAAGAGATAGATCCTATATAGATAGGATATAGGAGATGAATAGATAGATAGATAGATAGATATATTTATTGATAATTGTTACTAGGCTGTTGCCTATGGTAACATTTACAAAAATTGACAATAAAATTGAATCAAACTTAAGAGATAAATAATAATTATTTATTAGTTCTGCACTAGTATTGATCAATTACAAATATCAAAGGAGATAATATAGTATATATTAAGCTATCATCATTATACTAGATCACATAAGCGATACTGGAGGAAAGAAAATATGTTATTTGCATCCATGTGGAATGAAACTTATCATGAAAGTATTCGAAATATTAAACTTCATAATACAATACAATATAGACTAGATGGAATATGGAGAATTAAGGATTACAGAGTAGAGAGGAAACAAAGATAGAACATAGGACAAAATAGAGAAAAACAGGGATAGAGAGGGGTAAGAAACATGAAGAGGATGGAGGTAAAACATTCATGAGCGAACACGGAAAAGAATGAAGCATAAAATAAAAACAGAAGATGAGGACAGAGTAGAACGGAGAAGGATGGAGCATGAAAGTGAGACAGAACACGGCAATAAAGAGAGGGAAACATGGAATAATCCATCAATCTTGTTTTACATTCCCCCATTACGATGGGGCACAAAAATCACAGTCAATTGATGGGTTGTAGCCAGCTTCTGGTCTCAATTTAGTGAGTGAGAGTTAGTGAGGCAAAGAGTGAATGAATCAGGAGAGAGAGAGAAAAAAAGAGAGAGGAAGAAACAGAGAGAGAGAGGGGAAGTGTGAGGGAGAGAGAAGTAGAGTTAATGAATCAGGGAGACAGAGTGAGAAAGTGAATAAAATTAATGTTGGAGTTGTGTAGGGAAATCTAAGTGAGAAATTTGACGAGAAAATAAATGAGGAGTAAAAAATGAGTTGAATAAAGTGCAAGAGAGTGAGAATAAATTCTGGAAAACAACACGAGCTCCGAAAAATTGCAATTTTACCGAACAACACATTTTTGCACATCTGAAATATATTAAAAGCTCCCTGCAATTTATTTCTGGACGTGATTTGTCCTCGTTTTTCTGGAGGATTAGAGATTGGAACTTTTTATGAAACATCAACTCTTATTGATTGATAGATGAACGTTTTGACACGTTGTGAACATTCAT
Organism: Nilaparvata lugens; assembly: GCF_014356525.2. Taxonomy (NCBI): domain Eukaryota; kingdom Metazoa; phylum Arthropoda; class Insecta; order Hemiptera; family Delphacidae; genus Nilaparvata; species Nilaparvata lugens. The sequence goes on from NC_052515.1 coordinate 10,650,854, forward strand.
CGTGTTTGAAAAACGTGTGTTTCCTGGGAATTGTTTTAACATGTTCCTCCATCAAGGTAGCTTTTATTGTGATTAGCATTTTGCACTTTGATTTCAACAATTGAATGTCAGCCACCAATTATGCACCCAAAGGAAAAAGAGAAATAGGAAGGTCTAGAAAAAGATGGGTACCGGAACAGGTTATTTAATATACCTAATCCTTGAATAGAAGAAGACGAAATTTTAGCCATGTAGGTAATATGAAAATTTGATAGATAACAATAATTGATTACAGAATTGATAAAATAATTATTCTAGGGAAAGATGAATTGGAAAATGATAAGATAAATATTTATTTTATTTTATTCATTGAATGAAGTAAACAAATACAATAAAACCTCTTCAATAGAACAATTGACTAGAACTTCTTCTATTCCTCAATTTTGTCTGGAATAGTCCGAAAAGGTAATGTCAAAATATTATATAGGTTATGTAGATATTATCATAGAGAAACGATAGCTTAAGTAGATATCCCATGTCGCAACTTTTACTGTTATCCCAAGCCGATAGTTCACGTAGTTCTTTCCTATGCAGCTGTGTGACGCTGGTAGTCTTACAAACTGTGCCGTTCATACACTATCACTCCAACAAAACAGTAAATATTGACAATAATCGACAGTAATCGGCTTGAGATAACAGTAAACGTTGCGACATAAATTCCCTATACAATGAGATATCTACTTACGCTATTGTTTCTCTATGATATTTATCCATTGAATAGGTTATAATTATTATAACTATTATTAATTATTATTAATATGTTGAATTGCAAAATATAAATTATTCAAGATTAACTTTCTACTGACAGCGTTCCTTATGAATAACATAATTGTTAACAACTGACAATTTGTCATTGAAACAGTGCTTCGATTAAGGGTTATACATAATGTTATACATCAGAACAATAATCTTAGCTTACAAAGACTAACTAGCATACTAGGTGGGGTTGATTCCTCTTCTTTTACAAAAAATCTTGTAGATTCAGTACTAGCAATTTTTTACTGTACTGAGACGAAATAACTATTTATTTTATTTTATTTATTGAATGAAGTGAACAAGTGATAATTGAATGTAATATTTCTAATTAATTAATTAATTCAAGCCAACTGAATTCAAAATTTATAGTTTTCATTTTTGTTTTGGACTGAAATTTTATCAAAATTGTACACGTGAAATTCTAACCTTATTTCGGACTTTTTCACCTATAAATTTGGAAGAAAAATAGCACAAGGACTATCTTATTATTTCATCTTTCAATGTTATTACATTAGTGTCATTTGCATTGTAAATAAATAAAAAAACTCTACTTTCTAGACAGTCCTCGTACCAGCGATTCATTGCCACCAAAAATAGCACTTGACCTCGTCACACCACTTCTCTTTTTCTCAATGCTCGGAAAAGTCTCAGAAACGTCGCAACAGAGTTGGAAAATTCTTTTTCCCGCAGACTCGGTATGTTTTTTACAGTGTGCTGTAAATGACAGAAGAAAAGTTTTCCACCAACTGTGACTGTGTTCATGAAAACTCTCCCGGGAAAGTCGGAAAAGACACACCTCGTGGTTTTCCAGAACAAAACTGGAACAAATTGTGGATCACCTGATACATTGAAAGTTTCAACTGAAACTTTGAAACTTTCAGTACAAATTATTGTTATTTTCTCCCTTTGGAATTCTCTGTCAAGGATCTAGTAGTGACAATGTTGATGCCATACTACACTACATATTATTTTTACATACTATATATTTGAGAGTTGAGTGTAAGAGAGGGCCGGGTGCGCCCTAACTTCGTCCTCCTAGGTAAAAATAAAGGCAGCTATTCTATCCTATTTTATCCTATTATCTCATTGAAGAATAAGATTCTACTGATAATTCATGAAATGATACTGATGGAATTACTGAGATGATATATTTAAACTATATAATGATTATTTCAAATATCCAATTAAAGCTATATCAACAGAGATCTAAGGACTTACACAGTTGGAAGAACAGTGACATCTGCTAATGCAAATTTTGACCAAAGAAATAAATAGCAGGAAGAAATTTCATGAGTGAAACAGTCCAAAAATTTATAATATAATATATATTATCAAAATAACACTGACATTATGATAGCGGTGGCATGATAAGATTAGGTGCAATCAAATTTTGATAGACTAAATTGGCAGTGTCGTAGGTTCGAATCACGCAAACGTATGAACTCCAAATCCGTCTCATCTCATCACCTATGTGCTAGTTAATACCCATTCCAGGATAATCCAGCACGAAATGATAACTCTATATATTATGTGATATCATAGATTAAGCCAATCTCCTTGACAGAAAGAACATTCGACATGTTTTTATTCCATGGGATGAAATTTGATCGATAACATACTATATTTAACTCAATTTCGCAATATGAGAGATACAATGATAAGTTTGGAGAGTTATTGTATGCAAATTTTCGCTTTTTCCCAAATTTGAAGGATCTGAATTGGCAATACGTATACTGAACATTATATGTTCATAATTTCACTCTATTATTGGAATGACAACATTTTATAATTGTAATTCCACTATTTCCGAGATGAGGTATTATATCTCAGTAACAGTATCAGATGACAAACCTAACTCACTATCATTCTCTCATTCTCTCTCGATTTCTCATGCTCTCTCACACTCTCTCTCTTTCTCTGACTCGGTCTGCGACCAATCAACATCTCCGTTTCATGGCTGATTGTTTCATTACGAACTCATCCTCTGAAATTAATTACTCTCGCTCCAGTTTCTTGGTGTTTGGGTGCTTCAGAGCTACCGTTCTGATTTCAATCTTCTTCCTACTCATTCTCCTACTCGTCCTCCTTCTTCATCTCATCTTCTTCCTCCTCCCCCTCCTCCTCATCCTCCTCCACCACCTTCTCATCCTTCTCCTCATCCTCCACCTCCTCCACCACCTTCTCATCCTTCTTCTTCATCACATTCTCTTGCTCTTCTTATCCTCCTCCTCCTTGTCCACCTACTCCTGCTCCTTTTCACCCTCACCCACCATCTAGATATCATCCCATTCTCAAACTTCATCTTCATCTTCTTCCTCTTCTTCTTCTCTTCTTCTTCTTCTTCTTCTCTTCTCCTTCTTCTCTTCTTCTTCTTCTTCTTCTCCTTCTTCTCCTTCTTCTTCTTCTTCTTCTTCTTCTTCTCTTCTTCTTCTTCTTCTTCTTCTTCTTCTTCTTCTTCTTCTTCTCTTCTTCTTCTTCTTCTTCTTCTCCTTCTTTATCATCATCACCATATGTTTCCTGTTTTTTGTCCTCGAATTCAACTCTATCCCTATTCTAATCAATATTATATTCTTCTTCAAATAATCATGTTTCACTGCTCCAGATATATTTCATCAACTTCTTCTTCTTCTTCTTCTTCTTCTTCTTCTTCTTCTCCATCATCATCACCATATCTTCCCTCTATTTTGTCCAATTTTTTCTTTAATCTGATCAATTGCATTCTCATTCCAATAATCTTGTTTCACTGATCCTGTTATATTCCATCAACTCACATTACACATTATTATAGAAATGTGATACATTAAACACTTTTCTCTCTGTTGTTTTTGGTCCTCTTCTTTCTAATATTCTTGTTCAGTACAGTGATATGATTTGTGTATTATTAAGGTTCACTTTCTCCAAAGTTGATTTGAATATTAAACCTGTTTAATCGAGGTGTGGTTGAATTTTATTACAACGTGTTTCAATTGAGTTAGCTGATGACTCCAGATAAATTGAACCAGATACAATCAATCAATCATTTTATTCAGTGAAATGCATTGCGAAATTGGTCCGGCTAAACCTGAAAGATTTTTCGCCTCACTGCACAGAAAGCAGCTGTTTTCCAGTCCCTACGTAGATCTGAAAGACATTGTTTGCAGACAACTCTCGTCTGACGTCATAACAGGTTTCTTTCCGGCCTTGGCCGGAAAGAGTACCCTTTCCAGCCGCTAACATGGAACTAAGAAAGGTGATCAAAAAACAGCTGATCAAAAAACTTTTCATTATTTGTGTTCATTATTCAATAATTGAAACATTTATAATTATATCATCTTATTGTCATTTGAAAGAATAAAAAAGTATAAACTCAACCTCCCACAAATTTGAACATCATCTTTTAGGTTATTTAGACAAATCAGAATAAAAAATAAAAATACTTGGACAATTTCCTGATATTCAGATTACCTCAGATTTGCTAGAGCTATCACCTTCCACTTCTGCTTTCGGTTCGGAAGTGCTTAGTAAACAACTAATTCTCATTTATATATATTGTTTATTTTTGTGTGTGGCGAAAAATAGCGTTCGCACCACGGTCAAAAATGTTTTTCCGGCACTCAATCTTTTCTAGTCCTCGGCCTACGGCCTCGGACTTGAAAATCGATTTCGAGCCGGAAAAATCTCATTTTCTGCTCTAGGTGCGAAATATACTATTACAGCAGGTGCCTACAAATAATAAAATACATGAATAGAATGATATGCTAACTTCAACAATAAACTGAGGAGAGAGAATTTTCTTCATGAAACTGGGAGTCTAGTAATTTAAAAAGGAGTATGAGGCATTATGTGGTCCAAGGATGATTAATAGAGTTAATGGGAATGGGGAAAACTATAAATCTATGAACAAACGTAATAAATTCTATTCATTCGTGAATTGTTGTAGAAATATGTGTGGTGAAAAAGTAGGAATATTACCAAAATAGTAATTGACCGAGCGAAGTGAGGTCCAAGATTCAAGATTCTCTTAATGTTAAAATGTTTGAATGTTTAACTGTTTATATGTTTATATGTTTTTATGTTGCGCATTTACGGCGAAACACGGTAATAGATTTTCATGAAATTTAACAGGTATGTTCCTTTTTAAATTGCGCGTCGACGTATATACAAGGTTTTTGGAAATTTTGCATTTCAAAGAAAATATAAAAGGAGAGAGGAGCCTCCTTCATACGCCAATATTACCGTAAAAATCAGACTATAGAATTATTCATCATAAATCAGCTGGCTAGTGGACTATAATACTACCCGTTCAAAAACATCGAACATCTTGAAAATGTATCTTTCCATTAACGTTAGTAGACAGTTGACTATAATACTACCCGTTCAAGAACATCGAACATCTTGAAAATGTATCTTTCCATTAACGTTGGTAGACAGTTGACTATAATACTACCCGTTCAAAAACATCGAACATCTTGAAAATGTATCTTTCCATTAACGTTAGTAGACAGTTAACTATAATACTACCCGTTCAAGAACATCGAACATCTTGAAAATGTATCTTTCCATTAACGTTGGTAGACAGTTGACTATAATACTACCCGTTCAAAAACATCGAACATCTTGAAAATGTATCTTTCCATCAACGTTGTAGACAGTAGACCTGATAACAGCGCTCACACTCACATTCCGGGACGACACGTCACGGTACGATATAGGACAGAAAGCTCTATGTTTATTTAGGATTTTTTCTAGACATTTTTAATTGATAAATTATTTATTAAATTCTGATAAAACATAACAATAGGTCAATGTAACTCACTGAGCGCGAGGTCTACTGTTCACAGAACTACTAGTATTAAAGGAAAAAGGAGACTCCTTCATACGCCAATATTAGAGTAAAAATCAGTCTATAGAATTATTCATCATAAATCAGCTGACAAGTGATTACACAGATGTGTGGAGAAGCCAGTCTATTGCTGTCAAAGACCTTAAAGAGATATAGACCCACAATGCCTATGCCTTCCCAATGATAGCTGTTACTTGAAATTGAAGGCCGCCATTGGGGTATTTTAGCACGAGATATTATATCTATATATATTTGTAATACTATAGATCACTAAGGCATTGGTATGTAATAATCTTATGGGTTGCCTCCTCAATGGCGGATTTCAATTCCAAGTACGACACTAGCGCTGCATGTGAGTCTATGCATCTCTAAGGTCTTTGATTGCTGTATTTCCATAAGGTCTATAGTTTCAATCAGGTACTTGTGGATGAGAATACTGCGTGAGGTCTACTGTTCATAGAACTACTGGTGTATAATAGAAAAGACAAAGCCTGACATAAAAATAGCACATTAAGGTCAGAGTCTAAACGTCTAAAGCAAGGAAAATTGCACAATAATATCAGAGTTCAAAGGCAGCAAAATAGGACAATAACGGTGCATGGCTGTGGTGCCTTATCATGGTGGCAGTGACCACACACGACAAGATTAATACAAATTACTGCGATTAATTTACTAATCCAACAGGCCTCAACTCAGACAGCCTCTGCGATAAATATTATTTACAGTGCTGACAACCTAACCGCTCCCTCGGGCATACCACCACCATTTAAACCCTCTTCCCCCTTTCACTTACTCCTCCACCTCTTTAACTTCATTCTAATCCTCTTCATCATCTTCCTCCACCTTTTCCACGTCCTCCTCGTCCTACTCTTTGTTTCCCTTTTCTCCTTGTCTTTCTAATCTTCTTCATCATCTTATTCCTCCTCTTCTACGTCCTCCTCTTTATGTTGCCCATCTCCGTCTCGTCCTTCTCCTCCACTTCATCATCTTCTCCACCTCTTCCACGTCCTCCTTCTCCTCCTACTCTTTGTTGACCTTCTCCTCATTCTCCTCCTCTTCATCATCTTATATTCCTCCTCTTCTACGTCCTCCTCTTTACTGTTGCCCTTCTCCATCTCGTCCTTTTCCTCCTCTTCATCATCTTCCTCCACCTCTTTCACGTCCTCCTCCTCCTACTCTTTGTTGCCCTTCTCCTCCTCGTCATCATCTTATTCCTCCTCTTCTACGTCCTCCTCCTCCTACTCTTTGTTTCCCTTCTCCTCCTCTTCATCATCTCATTCCTCCTCTTCTACGTCCTCCTCCTCATCCTTCTCCTCCTACTCTTTGTTGCCCTTCTCCTCCTCAACAGTTTTGCTGTTCCAAATTCGGAATTAGGAAACATACTCGACTGTAAAGAAAACATATGATTTTATTACAGTATAGTATGCTGTAATAAGAATCATATGTTAATTTGTTCTATTATAAGCTGTTTACTGGCTTGATTTCATGGATGTATAACAGCTGAAATTGAATGACTATGACAAAAAAATAATTTCTTCATGCTATACTAGATGTAGCTATGATGAATAACTAATTTTCGTGATGAATTATGCATTTTTGTGAAAGAGAGATCTTCAGTGCACTCTCTGATGTACTCTTGTAACAGGAGCACAAACTTCTTCTAGGCTCTCGCCCTCTCAGACTCCTCTTTTTTCTCTTATTACCCAATTTCTCCCTCGACTCAATAAAGCATCCGAGAGCCCAGCAGGAAGATCATAAACTGCACAAGTAACCGTAAAGAGCTGAAAAAAAACTCCTAGAAATTTACCAGAGCAAAACCGTATTAAATTTCAACCACCACTGAACTCTTACACTCTGTACTCCTCCTCCACCTCTTCCTTCTTCTACTCCTCCCTCTCCTACTCCTTCTCCTTCCTCTTTTCATTCTCATCCTCTTTCTCTTTCACCTTCATCTTCTTCAGCTGCCATAAACAGTTGCATGATTTCGTATGAGAGCAGAGAGTAGTGTAGTACCTAGTCTTAGAGCTCCTAAAGATGGCCAATAAAAAAAGTGCTTGTAAAACCCTCCTTCATTCCTGTTTCACCTTTCTTCTTCTTCTTTATCTTTTCTCACTTCTTCTTCTCTATCTTTTTCTTCTCCTTCTTCTGTATATTTTCTTTTACTTCTTCCATTTTACCTTTTTTCTTCTTTTTCTTTATATTTCTATTCTAATCTCCTTCTGCTTCTTCTTCATCTTCTTCTTCTTCTTCTTCTTCAACTTTTTCTTCTTCTTCTGCTTCTTCTGCTGTCTTCTTCTTCTTCTCTCCTGTCTTCTTCTTCTTCTTCTTCTCACCTGTCTTCTTCTTCTTCTTCTTCTCTCCTGTAGTCTTAGTAGTGGGGTTTTGAGAGAGCTGCCTATCCAATAGAAATCGAGGGGTGTGGCCTCCCCCCTCCACCCCCCCAGCCCCAGTCGGCCATTTTGGCCCCGCCCCCAGCCAATAGGAAGCAAGGGGCGTGGCCACGCCCCCCTCCACCCCCCCTGCCCTAGTCAGCCATTTTGGCCCCGCCCCCCGCCCCCCTCCACCCCCCCTGCCCTAGTCAGCCATTTTGCTCCACCCCCCCAGCCCCAGTCGGCCATTTTGTCCCCGCCCCCAGCCAATAGGAAGCAAGGGGCGTGTTCAAAATGGTGTTGTGCCCCCACCACCCCAACCAATAGGAAGAGGCCATTGTAGCAGGTGTCCATCTCCCCTACCCAGCATGGGTGTGTTCAAAATGGCGTCCCCCTTCCCCACCACCCCAACCAATAGGAAGTGTAGCAGGTGTCCCCAACGGTTCCCCAGCGGCGGCGGCGGCCATCTTTGTTGTAGCAGGTGTTAACTGACATCTGCTGCCCCAGTTAACACCTGCTTAATTTGCATATTAAAATATCCCCACATTTAAAATCTTTAAATCTTTAAACTCTCAAACTACTACTAATCTATTTCCCAGTCATATTTTTTCTTTTTTTTCCTGCATCACTTGGTCGCCTATCACTGAACATTCTTTTCAAAAACAACTCTTGCACCTGATCAGAATTCAAATTATGTTGTACAGCTTCACTCATGTCAAAGATGTACCTCTTTTTTACATATTGTGCAATCAAATAGTATGAAAAGTTGAACAACTGTTCATTTAAATATTTCTGAAAATCTTCACCTTTCATAATCATCTGCATAATGTCATCTTTAGCTTTTGGTGAGAAGCTGAATTTTTTTCATCAAGTTTCTTTTGCACCTCAGCCAACATAATATTGAATGTTGATTCTAGATTAACTACTTTCAAATTATAATCTTGCCTGTTAATAAAGTTAAGTTTATTTTGCGCAATTAGATTGTCTTTTAATTCTTTCAATTTAGTTTCTAGCAAATCTGTATCAACATGTTTTAAACAATTGTTTTTACTTTGTTGTTCACATAATGTCTTCAATTCGTCTGATTTCTGATCAAACAACGATCTACTAACATACTTTAGCTCAATATCATCACTAATTGATTTAGACAATGTTTTCAATTGTGAATCGAAATACTGTTTTTGTTGTGCTATCTCCTTCAATATATCAGACATTGAATGCAATTTACTTTCAAACACTTTTTTAGTAATTAAATCAGACTGTAGTTTTTGGAATATACTAGTTGATATTGCAAGTAATTTGCTGTCTAATATTTCCTATCTACTAAATCAGATGATTCAGATTGCAATTTAGTGAATATATTTGTTGATATTTCAAGCAATTTACTGTCCAAGTATTCTTTGTTAACTAGCGGTGATGATTGATCAGTCTGTAGTTTTTGTATTATACTAGTTGAAACTTCCTTTAATTTACTATCCAAGTATTCTCTGTTAACTAGCGACGGCGACCACAATGGATCAGACTGTAGTTTAGTGAATATATTTGATGATATTTCAAGCAATTTACTGTCCAAGTATTCTCTGTTACTAGCGGTGACAATGGATCAGACTGAAGTTTATTGAATATATTTGATGATATTTGAAGCAATTTACTGTCCAAGTATTCTCTGTTAACTAGCGGTGACAATGGATCAGACTGAAGTTTATTGAATATATTTGATGATATTTCAAGCAATTTACTGTCCAAGTATTCTCTGTTAACTAGCGGTGACAATGGATCAGACTGAAGTTTATTGAATATATTTGATGATAATTCAAGTAGTTTACTGTCTAAATATTCTCTACTTGCTGTCACTAATGATGATGATGATGATGCTGCTGCTGATGATTCACAACCACTGTTTAAAACTAATGGTGCTGTTGTATTAAACACATGATGTGTCCTACCAAATCGATCTATTGTACTACTCACTGCAGTGGTGGCGGCGCTACTGCCCGACATCTCTATTCTTGTCAAGTGTTAAACACATACTAACGACTAAAAGCAGCAACATTGCCACCTAATATAATACCACTTTCTTTCAGTTCTTCAATAATAGAAGCTATTCAACTGAATGCGATCTATTTCCTGCTGCTGTGATGAAAGCAGAATATCTAATCTGTCTATCAGTTCATTTGGATTATCCCAGTAGACATACTGTCGACTAGTAGATTCATTTCTTATAAAACCCATACCACTAACAGCCGCTGCATCATCAATCCTAGATCTTTTTCTTTTCCTACTACTACTCGATGGAAATAAAGATTGAATAATTTGTGATTTATAGCCTGTATTTCTCTTTACATAACCGCGTCTATCTAAATGAGCAGCGGTAAGCTGCAATATATTACGATATTTTCTTAAATCACGTTCTGTGTACAGTTTCTGGTCAGGCTGTTTTTTAAATAGAAGTTCACACAAACCAACTGTTAAACGATACTTATTCAATTACAATAGATCGTGTTGTACGTTTCCTTGACAGCTATCAATTCTTAAGCTCAAGTCTACAGTCACTTGTTGCCAATCTTGCAAGTGATACAGAAAACATTGATACTAATTTCAAAGTAATGTGTAAAATATTCAACGATAAAAATCATCAAAAACTTTTACTACGTAAAGGCGTGTACCCGTATCAGTACATAACAGATGCTGAAAAATTTGAAGAACAGCAATTGCCGACAATTGACTCATTTTACAGTACACTTAATAATACAGCATTGCAAGTAGACGATTATGAGCATGCGCAGAAAGTTTGGCGCGAATTTAACATAAACTCATTGGGTGAATATCATGATCTCTACCTTTTGTCAGATTGCTTACTGCTGGCAGATATTTTTCAAAATTTTAGGACTGTATTTTTTACAATTTACAAACTGGATGTATCACACTTTGTATCGTTACCGCATTTTTCGTTGAATGCAATGTTATATTTGACTAAAGTACGTTTAGAATTAATTAGCAATGCTGATATGAACTTGCTCATAGAATCTGGTTTACGCGGTGGTCTATCAGTTATTCCCCACCGTCATGCAGTCGCAAACAATAAATATATGGGCGTAAATATAACCCGGCTATTGAAAATAGTTTTTTGCTCTATCTTGATTGTACAAGCTTATACGCACATACAATGATTGCCTACAAGCTACCTGAATCAAATTTCAGATTTTTATCACAAAATGAAATTATGGCTTTAGGCGATTTTACAAGCATACACGATGAAGCCGACTGGCTATATAATTGAAGCAGACCTGACCTATCCAGTTAATTTACACCAATTACATAACAGCTTCCCCCTGGCTCCATTAAAAGATCAGCCGCCTTACAACCTGTTCTCTCCATATCAAACAGACAACACTGTTGCTCTGCGCAGAGAAGCGGCCGCGCGCCGCCCATCTCCCGCCTCCGCCGCTGCTGCCACCGCGTCATCACGTCTTTTAGCCACCCTTTATAATCGTAAACGATATGTACTCCACTATAGAAATTTGAAACTTTATTTAAGCTTGGGCATGAAATTGACTGCTGTACATAGAGTAATCGCTTTTCATCAGTCGTACTGGCTTAAACCGTTTATTGATTTGAATGCACAACTGAGAAAGGAAGCAAAAATTCATTTGAACATACCCTCTTTAAATTTCTTTCAAATAGTCTGTTCGGAAAGTTGATGGAGAATAATAGGAAAGAATAGATTTTAAGCTAATCACTTGTCAGAAAAAATTGGAAAGTTTGATTGCAAAACCAAGCTGTAAACGATGGATTGTGTTTGACAAAGACATTGTCGCTGTACAAATGTGTAAAACAGAAATAAAATTAGATCGTCCAATTTATGCCGGTTTTTCAATCTTGATTGAGTAAATTTACAATGTTCAATTTCCACTACAACATTTTCTTGAAAATGTTCGATCCAGCTGTGTTAAATTGTGCATGACCGATACAGACTCGTTGCTATACCATATAAAATCGGACGATATCTATGCAGTTATCAAACAAAATCTTCAACATTTTGACACAAGTGCTTATCCTGTCACACATTGTTGTTATAGTCAATTGAACCATGGTGTGCCTGGCACATTTAAAGATGAATTAAAATCTGGAATTATTATGGCTTTTTGTGGACTTCGTGCGAAACTTTACAGTTTTGAATATGTACTAAGCAGTAGTGCTAGTGACAGTAGTAGTAGTAGTAGTAATAGTAATAGTAATAGTAATAATAGTAGTATTAAGGTTAGTTCTTATGAAAAGTTTAGCAAGCACGCAGCTAAAGGCGTAGCAAGAACAATTATAAACAATAAACTAAGATATGACATGTACATGAAATGCCTGACAGATAGATTAGTTCAACGTGAATGCTTTTCACAATTACGCAGTTATTCGCATGATATTTATCAAATATCGTGTGCCAAAGTTGCATTATCACCATTTGACACAAAAAGATACATTGAATCAAACGGTATAGATACGAAAGCGTGGGGTCATTATTTAATAGAAGAAGAGAGAAGAAGAGAAGATATTGATAGCAGCAGCAGCAACGCGTCTAGCGGCGGCGGGACTGCTGTTACGTCAGATTGATCGCAGCAGTGAGAGTGAAAGAGAGAGAGAGAGCGAGGAGCAAGAAGCTATTATGAAACCAGTTCAACAAGCGTCGCTCAGCTCAGTGTCGAACACGAAGAAGAAGAAGAAGGTGGCAGAAACAACATCCGTCTAAAGAAGAAGAAGAAGAAGAAGAAAGATCGCTGTCTGGAGCAGTAGTGCTGCAGGTGTGACTGAACTCTAGCAAAAACAATCACACGCGCACATTCGTGTAGGGGGGGGAGATTGAAACCACAATATGTCAGATTTGCAACAGAAAATTGCTCAGAATTGCACGTCCAGCGCGAAGAAAATTCAACAGACGTAAATATATATTAAAAGGAATACAAGACCTCATTCAAATTGATTTAATTGAATTGCCAGAATTTGCTAGAGCAACAACGGCTATCGTTATGTTTTGATTGAAATTAATTGTTTTTCACGTATGCTTTTGCTGAACCATTAAAAACTAAAACGGGAAAAGAAGTTGAACGAAAATTAGCGCGAATATTAGTATTAAATAAGGTATAAAAAATGTGCAAAGCGATTTAGGACGCGAATTTTACAATAAGGATGTTAAACAACTATTCGATAGGTTGAACATTAATCATTACAGTGTATTTTCTGAAATTAAGGCAGCTTTTGTTGAAAGATTGAACCGAACACTGAAATCACGTTTGTATGAACGACTAACTGCTAACGGTACGCAAAAATGGTTAAACATTTTGCCGGACATTGTTTATCAATATAATAACACTATTCATTCAGCGATTGGCATGACGCCGGCCAGTGTTAGACGACGTCATGAAAAGCATTTGATCATGTTACAGTTGAAGAAAAAGTCAAAACAGTCGCCGCCGCATACAGTTTATCGACCAAAGTTTGCAATAGGCGACGTAGTGCGAATAAGTAAGTTTCGACAGGTTTTTGATAAAAGTTTTAGATTAAATTGGTCGCCAGAACTGTTTATAATTCACGGTGTTTTTCCCACACAACCGCCAACCTATGTAATTCGCGATCTTAACAATGAAATCATACAAGGTAGATTTTATAGTGAACAATTGATGAAAACAAACTTAACACCGTCCGAACAAAATACATATTTAGTTGAACGAATAATACGAAAATCAAACAATAAATATCTTGTTAAATGGTTAGGCTTTAATAAAACTAGCTGGATAGATAAGAGTGATATTATTACTCCGTCTGTAAAACAGAAGAAGAAGAATCTGCGTTGTCACGTGGTAATTTGAAACCACCAAATATTTCTAAATGAGCCAATAAAATGTAATAGAACTATAAAATTGGAAAGAAGGTTAGACCTATCTAAAGAGTAAATCAACTCAAATCAAGTATTATTAGTGATTAGGAGTAATAGCATTATCAACAACGATAAGAAAATATGTATTATTGTGATTTAATAATTATGAGAACTCATTGGTAAGATCAAAAAATTATAAAGCGGCATATTATATTGGCGGATTACAAAAATAAAAAAATAAAATAAAAGCTGAACATTGAGGTTAGAGTTACTTGTTTACGTTTTGAAAAGAATTAGTCGATCTTGGATAAATCGATAATTATCCGAACCAATACTGAATGAATCAGCTGATTATTCGATCAACCCATATGACCGGTTGAATCATATAAAATTCACTCATAAAGGATATATTATGTATACTAAAGGAAGTCGATGTGTAGAAATACAAATAACTATTATTTCTGTATAAATATTTATTATAATCTAAAAAAGCATGATATATCAAGAGTATAAAAAAACTCATATAAAAACTAAATGTATTATCTATTAAAATCGTATGTTACGATTTATTTATGAATTCAATTTAAGATAAACACTCCATATATTTGTATGAAAACTTCTTTTATTAAATTTTTTCTATTATAAAACCGAGGAAGCCCTGATCCCCAAGGCAACCAATTGTATTGAGTCTATTAAATTGAGGGCCAATCAGAGAGTAGCTTATAGAATTATTCTAGGAAGAAGCAAATTTTTCTGAAAACCTCTTTCTTCTGGCTTAAGATCCCAACCCGAGAGGATGCACATGGAGTTTAGGGTCTTTTCTTATTCCTTTTAAAAATTTTTTAACGAATTATTAAGCCAAACCCTTTTTTAAATGTAATGTATGTTGTTGAATGTTAATTGTTTGTGAACTCAGTGCTGTCAAGGAGTTCGTAATTGTAAAGATTCCCATAAAATAGCTTTAATTCGAAAGAAACTTATAAAAATTGGATCACACGTTAGCCCAGCAGTGACGAAAAGGAAGCCTACCTAATTAATATGGAAATAAGTCATTCAATCCACGAGAACATCAGAACTTCAGTCAGTGAGTGATAAGTCAAACCAAATGAGCTCATTTGTCTACGTCAGTGGGGTATAATTAATAAAAAAGCGCTATTCCAATTAATTAGAGTTAAAA